>NC_133932.1:105791561-106084061 GCF_031877795.1 Strix aluco
TGTGATGTGTCAGAGTTGATCTTTCACTGCTGCTGAAGGTGAAAGGCCCTACTCCTGTCTGTCCTTGAGGGGTTCCCAGTGCCTGTCTGACGGCATGGTAGATTGCTTAGAATCGCCAAATACAATGGAAAATAACCTAGCAAAGCCAAATCAAAACGTAGTTTTTAATTTGGTTTCTGAATTGAAATTACTTCATTTTCAGGTGGATAGTCACCAGAACCAGCTCAGTGGAGAGGGCAAGTCAGAGCAACAATAGTAGAATGGCCACTTCTAACAGCTGTGAACCATTCCCTTCAGTCTGACTTGAGACGTATCCTTGGCTCTGTTTCTCTCCTCTCCATCCCAAAAATTTTCTTCTCACACTCTCTTACCCCACGGTCCTGCTCTGAATTGTTCTGAGTTCCGGTTACTTCCTCGCTTTCCTGTTACTCTACCACTGCTACAACCATTTCTCTCCCCTCACCTCATTGGTTTTAGTTTCCTGAGATTCTGAGCTCTCCTCCATTCCTCCTTTGATCTGTATCTGTCCACTTTTTGGTGGCTTTCAGGGAATTTAATTCACAGACTTCCCATTAGATCTTGCCCTCCCTCCTTACTGTTTCCTTTCTTTGCTCTCAGCATCAATTCCCATTCCTTCCTCTCTACTCATTCCTGCAGCTCCCCACCCCAACCTGATGCATAGCTGTATCCTCACCTGTGCTGATTATCAGTCTCAGTCAGTACCACGACCGTATTAATTTTTAATCCCCATTCTCCCAAGTCTTGTTCTCCTCCACTTCTTTCACCATGTCCAATGACTTTTCCTTCCCCAGGCTTTAAATGCCATTTTCCCTTCATGAACCAGTCTCTGTCTCTATTTTATTTCTGGTTGTCCTGCTTAGGCTGCAATTCCACGAACAAACAGTTCTTTCAGGGGAGTGCTGGGTTTTACAGCATTATTTTTATGCCTCCTAAGTTCCCTGATCCAGTTCATTGCATAGCCCACGCAAACAGTTGTGCTGGCATAATGGAGAGGAATTGGGATAGAAAGCAAATCATGTAAGTTAGCCCTGATGTTGAACAACGTATCAGTGGGACCACTCTCCTTCCTTAAATAGTTTTGATTTTACTAGTTCTTTCCAGCTCACAAAGCTGCTCTCAATTTCTCTCTTCCTCTGCTGTATCAGATTAATCAAATTGCATCTCAGTTTACTCCTTTCACTCGAAGTCCTGTCTCTTACTTATCTGCATTCAGAGCTTCATGGTATCAGGGCACCAGCTGGCTGGAGAAAACTGTTGTGCAGGTTTTGTCTGGTTTTTAAGTGCTTTTTACCCAGTGATGTTTCTCATACCGAAATGGGAGACTTCTTGATAGCAGTCTTTTAGTCCTATGTATCATTCATCTGTTGTGATGTTGTGTGGGGTTTTTTTTTCTTAGTGTTGAAATGGATTTGTATGTCCTGGTTAAAGTCTTTCCCATTAAAACAGAAAACAAAATAAGTGGCGGATCTGTCTGGATGCTTTGTAACGAGTAGACTGTCCTTGCTCTGTGTCTTGTGCTATAGATGAGTAAAAGCATTATGAAGCTCACTTGAAGGACTCAGTTTCTACATAGCCTTTGTCAGCTAACAATGGACCATAATCTGTATCAGGTTTTATTTTACACCATCAAAAAGTCATAGTTATTTAACTGGAGATGTAATTTCCTGGTCCCCTTCATTTATGTGGTTTTATTGCACCTCATCTTTTCATCTAACCTTTGGCTATTCATAAAGCTAACAATGTTCCCCACCAAAACATCTTTCTGTCCTGTCATTCTTGGACTCAGTGCTTGAAATATTAAAAGGAGGAACAGTGTCTGTGTTTTAGGATGCTAAATCATCAGTAGGATCAGATCTCCATTATATCAGATGGCTATTCGTGCTGTGTGTGTAAATGGTGCTGGCCCTGCATGCGCTGCCCTGGATCTGGGAAGGGCTCTTCTCCTGCAACTGTTGCTGGTCTTTGCTTATTCCAGCTGGCTCTGTGTTGATTGAGCCTGTGAGGGTATCTGTGTTAAGTATCTCGCTTGGGGGCCGTTTGCTGTCAGGTCAGTGGCTAAGCTGCTTCTGGACCCAGTGTACATGGTACTATGTCCAAATAAGTCTATGAAGAACTGTGCCTGCTAGTGGGGACAGTGCCAGAAACAGCTGAGGCCTGTAAGCAGTGTTAGCGTCTGAATTTTTTCTTTGCTGGGGTACCCCCCGCTTCCTCATTACTCCAGAGGGTGAAAGGTTGACTGGAGCATGAGATCTCCATCCACTGCTCTGGCCTTCTGACAGCAACAATTCTTTGAAATTTGAATGCCTAATTCATCCATTTTTCAGCAGAGTGCTTAAGTCTGTACCTGCTGTTCATGCTTAGCTGAACTGGGAATAATCTTAATTGTTAAACCATTCCTAAAACAGGCTGGCAATTAAATTCCACGAATCTATGGTCTCCCATTCTGTGTATGTACAAATAATGTGATTCTTCGCTAGAAAGCTTCAAATGCTTTATTAAGGTGGTGATTTATTTTAAATATGCCAGTTTATAGCATGTGCATTGTAAACCAGTTGTTAGATAATACAGCGCTTTCTAATCCTGTTCCAGGAGACACTCATGTAGTAACAGATTAGTGATGTACTAATTTAATTCAGGAGGGGTTGTTCATTGAAATATGATGCTGAAAAAAATAACTTCTAGAAGTTTTTTTAGATATCTTCTCTAAATGCTAGTCAGAGCAATGTTTGAATAAACTTAATTCTAGGTAGATACGTGTTTTGGGAATAGCAAGATAGAGCATGCTCATTTGAAATGTTTAATAAGTATCCCAAATAACTCTGAATGTTCAGTTGCAGGACCAGCACTGCCCCCAGGCTATAAAAGCAGCTGTAGCTCAGAAACTCCTGACAGTGATGACGACTCGGAATCTCTTCCTCTACCCAGAGATGCAAACAGCGATTCTGAAGAGGAGGCAGAAGGAGGTCCAGCACCCAAGTAAGTCTGTGCTTCAGTTATTTGTATATTTACATCGTATTGCAAATGAAATGTGTCTGCATAAATTATGAGGAAGGGACAGTATTTCATATAAATAAAAAAATAAACCCTGTACCTGCGTAAAACTCGATGATGTTCTGCATGTTGTTTGCGGTCAAGAATGTTCAGCTGACCTGTTTGACACCCTACAGTGGAATTAAGTTATTTAGGGCAGTCAATTCTCTGTATTTACATGTTTTATTTTAGTTCTGCAATTAAAATAATAAAATCTTTAATGTTTTGCTTGTTTATACTGAGGACAGACACCACCTATCATGTATGTAAGTGTTTGGTACTTGAGTTTTGCCCTGTTTCTGGTATACTACCTCTCATTGAGAAGTCATAAGAACTATTATGGGCATGAATTTATGCATTCAATTAAGTCAACTCTAATAAAAAAAAAATTGTTTAGCAAATAACAGGAGTCTGCACATACTTTCATTTGGTGAGACTGATTACTCACAATTGCTCTGTTAAGAACTTGTGTGTTTGTGCTAGGCCTTGTATAAGGGACTTGGAAGGGCATTATATCATCTTAATGAGTGTTAGAGTAATTATTACTCTCTTTTTTTCCTTGTCTTATTGAACGGTTTTTCAGTTAATTAGAATTTAACTGGGAAAAATACTAGTCAAAATGCAGACAGTGTATAAAAATGGAGAACGTGTGCTGAATTTAAAGTCACTTTGTGACTAGAAACTGGTATTTCAACATTATACTACTCTTCTTTCTACAGCAAAAGCATCCTTAATGTTTTTTTAAATGTCAGAGCATTTTTGGAGTGAAGCTTATGCTCCCAATTTTTTAATTGCTTCAAATTATTTTGGATCCTTTTGCACTGTTTCCTTGGTAACAGCAGGATATTTAGTACATAAAACTGTCTGAAATAATTTTATAGGGTTTTTTTTTCCCTTTTTAAAATGTAGATAATTGCTATACATGTCAAGGTAATTATTAAGTGAAATCTTTGTATTTGCAGAAAGCTGAAAAGAATTCATGAAGATGATGATGATGATGGCTTTTTTGGGCCTGCTCTTCCTCCTGGATTTAAAAAACAGGATGATTCTCCAGAGAGGTAATTAAAATGGAATTACATTCAGACTCTTTTCCTTAAAACACAATTATTTTAGATAAAATATTTTGTGTCACTATTACAGAACACTTCAGTTGTGCACTTCAGATTCATATGATTAGAATTGCTTCCTCCACATTCTGGAACAGCAACAGCATTCCCTTGAAACAGAACACATGGCCCTCCTAGTCCTGATTGGAAGGTTGGAGAGAAAAAGGAAAAATGTGAATTGTCTGATCTGTATTTTAATGTCGAATTCTTCCTTTTCTTATGATAGATCTCAGAGCGCAGAAAAAACAAATTACAGATTCAAGGACCCATAGTTCTGTAGTTCATTCTGGGCTGCGAGGGAGTAGGACAGTTAGCTTTTCTGTGTTACAATACAATGCAGATTGTTGGATTTGTCGTTTGCTAATGCACCAAGGATTATTGTTTATGTGTCTCCAGGTGGAAAACTAATCTGAACAGTATAGGTTTCTAGAAAGCAAGCTGTCATGGCTAAGCAAATAAGCGTTATTTATAGCCTCTATCAGGAAACTTTCCATTTGATTGCATGCAATTATAAAATATGGATTTTCTATGCAGAACTTAACCATGGCTCACAGCCTTCTAGTCTTTATATCAATCTGGGTACTTCCTTCTATAATTTGAAATGATAACCCATAGTGAAATTGGTACTTCCAGGGGGATGCTTATTGATGAAAGGTACGAGAGAGTCCCCTGATCACTATTACCTTCCTCAGAGCCATAGGGAGCTGGTAGATAAATTAAATCAATATGCACCTGTCAGGTATGAGTTCTTAATTCTAGGAAAGTGACTCAATTTGTTGTCAAGCTATATGTGTAGTATACCATCTCAAAGGAGATTTCAAAGTTGACATTTTTTTTTGTTTGGGTAAATTTTTATGATGCTTGGCAGCAGTTAGAAATACAAGAATTTATGTAACTAAGGTTATTTGGAAATATCCTCTTCGTATCTGTTTGGTTACACTTTGCTGTGATCAACAAACTCATTTGTAATTGTGGGTATCATGATCAGTGGGCTCGTTTGGTGCTTTGATGGTCCCAAGAGTAACTAGCATTTTTTTAGCTTGTGTTTCATGTGCCCAATGTGTTATTTAAGCTTTAAAATTTAGAAAGTCACTAAAAAGAATGTGATCTCTAATAAAGCAAATAAATGGTTGTAGCTTTTAATATCAGCAGAGGTAGTCTTCTTGCTTTCTTGATTTTTGGCATGAATATTCCTGTGGTAAAATGTTATATCAAAGTGTGCAAAAGAAAAGAGGAAGAAGAGAGGCAACTTGTAGTTTGAAGGTTAGAGAGATGAGCAGTAACACAGCTGGTCACCCATCATATAATCTTAGTCTTTTGTATGTTCACCCAACTTTTATTTCTGCTTAGCAGTTTATTTCCAAAATGCTAGATAATTTCCATTTACATTCAGAGGGCAAAAGTCTGCTCTGTGTCTCTGAGTATGAGATTAAAGCAGTAAAAGGCACTTGCTAGTTTTGTTGAGGGTTTTTTTGTCCTAGCTCACCATACAACTGCTCCTAGCACGTACTGAGAAGGCAGATTGAGCAGAGCTGTTTTGCACCCAGGCTGGTTTTCTGAATAGGTGGGAAAGGTGTGATGTGTGGGAAGATCCTTGTCTATCTTCCACCCCCCATACACCTGGCAGTCTAGTTGTGCTGACACACTGAGGCGTACACGCTGTGCAGGGTGTAGACACAATGCTGTTAAATGTCTCCCCGCTGCATTGCCCCTAGTGTTGAGCAGATTGCCAGCTGATGATCTAGCCATGAATAATTGAAACAAATTTTTGTTTGTTTCAATGTATGGACATACTGTTTATAAGCTCTGTGTGACATACTCGTTCTTTTAGAAAAGCTTTTGTTCTGTTGCATCTTTTCCAGACTTGTCAAAGCAACTTATTCATGATTTGGAGCAGCTCATGTGGCAATTTGCAGCTTGTTAAAATTTGTTTGAATCATTCCAGCATAAAATCTATATATGAACAGATTTCCTTCAACTTTGGAAAGGATATTGCTGGTTATCAGTGTTAGACAGAGTTGTAGCACTCGTAAATATTCCTGAAATATTCATACCTCAAGGTAAAGAGCAAAGGTTATCATAAAAAATTTTATGTTATACATCAGAAGAATGCTGAAATACCCATCTTGAAACATGCATTAGCAAGGACTCTGAGTCCAACAACAGGAAAGCATTCTTTGCCATATATGAAATTCAGTATTCCTTAAATGAAAGCTTAATTCATGATAAGTTTGGGGTGTTTTTTTGAATGTGTATAGGTAGGTACCAAAGTTGCCAACTAATAGAGCTTTATTTAGATTCACTTCACCTGTTCAGAGAGCCTTTGGACATCCAGGAAACTGTCAAGAATCATGTCAGTTGTGTGCTGCCGAGGAAAGACCCGAGCAACAGGGTTATTCACGTGGGAAAAAAAAAACCAACATAGAAATGGAAAGCGTGGGAGGGATGAATATGGGAACCATTTTTCTATTCCTTGGAAGAGCCTTTGAGCAGTTACAGAAACAACGCAGAGATTTTAAGATCTGCTCTTTTTCACAAGTTGCACAGATACAGCCCACAACGTAGACGTTCTTATGTATTTTTGTAGAAAGCTTTTTTATAGTATGGCTTAGCTGTCTCTCCATGCAAAATAAAGGTACTTGTATACTGAAATAAAACATTATTTTGGCCATATCTGTATAGGTTTAAATTCAATCTCTTTATATTGGGAATTTAAAATACGGTCTTAACAAGAAAGCAGTCAGAAGGGAACAGAGGAAAATAAAAGCTGCTTATTTTTTGCAGCAGCTAGGTGGGGGTGGAACTTCAAATTTAACCCAGACCTCTTGCCTGTGTTTGAAACCTCACTAGTACCCTTGTCCTGGTCTGAGCTCACATTTCTCGCTTGACTGTCTATCTGTGGTTGGCTTTCTGGCAGGACTTTCTGCTTTTTATTTCCCCTCTTCAAATCCTGCAATAATACCACTGCAGTGGGGCTGTACTGATTAGATTATGTGGGATTTAGTAGAAGACCATAATTAGCATAATTCAATTCATGTTGTGTTACGTTTGATTGCCCTAAAGCTCAGAAACTGAAGATCATAATAAACAAAGTCGCGGCTGATATGTTGTGAGGATACTGTCACTTGGATATTTCTTCAGGTGATAATTGTTTGGGGTTTTAGTTAGCTTTTATTAGCTTTAAAAAATATGATGGTGAATTATGAAGAGGAACTCATATTCAAAAGTCTTTTCAGTCCTGCAAGCACAGTTTGTAGTATGCTTTGAACTGTTTTCACCATTGAAAAGAGATTCTCACCTCTCTGTGTTCCTGGAGACAACTGAATTATACTGCTTGCAGAGCTGCTGTGTGAAAACAAATCAGTGAAGTTACCTGGGATCACAAAACTTTTCTTCTCTCATCCCCACACCAAGGGAAAATAAACTTAAAATCAGAACAGTTCACTGTTTATTGAAGGACAGTGGAACTGTGGTGCAAGGCAAGAATGAACAGAATTGGCTTTGTTGCTAGAGAAAGAATAGCGTATATTTGTCCTCCTACCTTTCATTGCTCTTTAATCTGGTGAAGGAAGCTAGGGAAGAAGAAAGTGAATTTCCTTGACTATGTGTTGCAACTTTCCTGGTTTTCTTGCATCCCAACTATCTGCAGAGGTCCTTATGGAAAATGGAGAAACTCTTCTTACTCAGTTATTTCTGTGGTGTGCACATAGAGGGCACACTTGGCATGGGGAGGAAAGAGAATAACACTTCTCATCAGCTTTTTATTTTTATATTAAACTATTACTTTTTTTTTCCTACAGCAAGCAGTCATTTAATGTACAGTCCATCTTGGTTATGCTACTTCCTTTTCTTTTTTTCCCCTCAACTTAAAACTAAGATTTTCTTTTTTTTTTTTTCCTCCCTCAAGGCCCATTATAGGTCCTGCATTACCACCTGGCTTTAGGAAACCTTTGCAGGACACCAGGAATAGCAGATGTTCTATAGGACCGTCTGTTTCATCAGAATTCCGTACCCAGGTTTGTGAAAGCAGAAGCCTTTGTTTTAGTACAAGCTATCTGAAATGCTTAAACAAGTAGGAGCCTGAAAAAGTGTACTAGACATACTTTTCAGCATGACAATTTAATTTTAGACCAAAAAGTGTCTGGCATATTTTTGTCTGAGTCAAATACTGAAGCATAGATAAGCCTTAAAAAAGAAAAAGGCTGGTCTGGTTTGTTGTGATTTTGATGTTAGACAGATGATGCACTCGCTTAACACGAGATCTAGGCATCCAAAACTCCAGTCACAGTAATCCTTCCTGATGTTTTTTCATTCTTTCTTTTGATGTGACGTCCTTCACAACTGAACATCTTGGCAAAGTTCAAATTTTTAAAGACATTAAAGAAATAAGGTAACTTTTTTTTTTTTTGTACTTTTACTCCTTTGCTGACGGGGGAGCAAAATGATCAAATATTTCACATATCTTCACCTCCTTAAAAATGTTTATTAGTGGATGCATTAAATAAGTTTATCCAAAAGAACGCAATCAGGAATAATGCTACAATGTCACTAATTGTTCTTACCAATAGCAAGATGATACCTGTAACTGGGAGTAAGGCAGAGCAGGACAGTGACACTGACATAATTTTTTGGTTCATGTTTTTTGACTGTTCTCATCGGTTAGGTAAAAGCTAAATAGAAGTCCTAGTCTAATCCCTAGCAAAGTAATGCATGTACTACTAAAGAACATTCAGGAATGCGATGTGTGATAAAATACAGCTAGAAATATGGGGAAGATTCAGCTCCCTAAACATGGGTCTCTAGTACCATTCTGAAGTATCTGAATCGTCTGCAGCTGGCTGTCAGACAGGGAGTAGCACCTTTAGAGGAGCCTGCATCCTTCTTGAGCAGCACCTCTTAAGCCAGGCAGGATACCCTAAGACATCAAAAGTGGTGCTGGACACCAGTGTTTAGGCAATTGAATCTCTCTCATGCTGTGAATGAAATATTAATTCCTTGTGAGAATTAACAGTTATTTTGTTTATTTCTAAAACATTTTTACGTTTAACTCCCAGACACTGTGGGACATGCTAGACATGCTAGGAAGGAATGAGGCAAAGGCTGCTCTGGAACTTCACTTTTTTGATAAGTAGTGGTGAAGTGTATCAGTCTCTAGCCTCCAATAGCAAGTGTTGTCATAATCATTCATGATGAATGATTGTGTGACATTTTTAAGGTACTCATTGTATTATAACTCCAAATAACGATTAAGCTATTTATCATGATGACAGATCTCTTGAGGCAGGGATGTCAAAACTGGTTTGCTTATGTATTTTACAAATAAAAAAGTCTCTTTTCCCCTAAATAGATATTCTAGCATCAGCTTTGTTATAGCTATTACAGAACTTACCTTATTTTATTTTTTCTGTCTTCCTAATAATTTTACCTTTTAATATGATGAGTATTTTTTTTAATTTTGTTTTAATTTATTCAATTATTTTGTATTCTAGTACATCTTCAGAGGCATTGTATTGCATGCTGACTCTTCACTTTATATCGATTTCCCCTTCAAACTTCAAGGCAGTATTTTTTAATGTTTGTTTAATTTCATCTGGTTTGAGGCAGGTGGTAATGGAGTGAGTTGAACTTAAGACTAATGAGAAAGGAAATGATATGTGCTTCTTCAATTAAAACTCAGCGTGGAATTTGTCTTTCATCCTTAATTACTTTACAGTACAATTTATTTTGAAAGTCTTACATATTTGCATTTTTTGTTTGTCTGTACACAGAGAGAGGGAAGTGTTTTACTACCATGGTTTCTCAAGATGGTTATTCCTCTTCCCCACCAGCTCATTTAAAAAAGTAGAGCGAGAGAGAATGCAGTCACCCCATTCTCTAAAAGTTGAGCAATATTGCAGTGGTAGATAACTAGTGAAAGCTTGACTATGTAACTGGTTTTGAGAAAAATGATGAGAGAAATTGACATTACCACCTTGCATTGATGGTGATTATGAATGACCAGCTATTTCTCACCCTCTTTGGTCATTCAAATCCATTTCATGCAACTGGTCATACAGCCATTAAATTTGCTAAGCCTCTCCTTGCACCTTGTGGTCCACAGCCATATGTAGCTGTGTCATTACCTGAAGCTTGCCTTCACCGCTGTTCATACCTTTGATTCCTAAAGGCAGACGGGGCCAGTGGGCTTGGCTAGTTTGGAGCAGTGTCATTAAAGCACACCAATTTCTGTAGCAAATGGCCCACATAGGAGTGAAGTGGCTTATTTCACACCTGCTGTCTTCCTTAGCCCAAATCCCTCTACAGCCAGCTATGAGCAACCTGATGTATTAGGCTTGAACTCAGAGTAGCAGGGTACCTTTCCTGCTCTCCTCCTCCCTTTCACTCATCCTCCATTCCCCGTGCTCCCATTAGGTGACTCTTCTAGTGAGGTTCTGTACTGCATTCTTGTATACTCCACTCACTGGGTCACCTCTGCCTCGGGCACCTTATTTTACCTAGAATGCTCCTGATACTGTTTTCCACTACTTATTGCTCTTGAGTCCTTAAGTGCTGATGGTGTCATGTCTTGGTTCTATGATGTCCACCTGGTAACCAAAGTTTGGCATGACAGAACCAAACCACCCCCCGCCCCACCTTCTTCATCCTTCATTTGAAACTTCTTTGTCACCACCTTGTATTCTCAAGTAATGCTTTGTGCTTCCTGAGTATACAGCCTTGTCATCATCCTACTCCCATGGCTTTATCACCTGCATTCAGGCTGTAGCTAAATCTTTTCACTTTCATAGACAATGGGCACCTTAGCTTTGCTTCCAGCACGCTGTGGCATCACCATTTTCTGTCTAGTTCTGCCTCCATCCGCATTTGTACTGCTCTGACTTGGAGGGACCTGTGAGCTTTCTGTAAAACCCCTGGCATCCACAAAGATTCTTACTAACATCTAGTCCCTTTTGAACCTAGTTTTTTGAGCTGTTCTCCAAGTGCTTAGAATGCAATGTCCAAAGGGATCAAAGAAGCGAATGACGGAACCAAAAGGTTAGACTGGCAGATACTGTACACCCAGGAGTGTAGTACCATGCATGCCACTGTACCCTAGCTTGCAAGTTAATTTTTCTAGCATCCTTACAGAATTTCAGCTCAAGACAGTTCTTGCAGTATGAAATTGTGATCTTTAATATGGAGATGCATCCAGATGTTGCTAGTGATGGTAAAGCCCAAATATCAAACATGTATGTTTGTGTGTTTTAAATTTACCTATAGCCACAGAGGCCACGTGGCTGCATGTAGAGCAATGTAAAGTAGCAGGACTTTGTGTATTGCCACTGTGTTTACCAGCAATTTTGTCTCAGACAAGATACGGTGCTTTTGGAAAGACGGAGACTAAGTATCCATGCTAAAGTGCCAGAACAGGTCTAAAT
This sequence comes from Strix aluco, assembly GCF_031877795.1. Taxonomy (NCBI): domain Eukaryota; kingdom Metazoa; phylum Chordata; class Aves; order Strigiformes; family Strigidae; genus Strix; species Strix aluco. The sequence goes on from NC_133932.1 coordinate 105,803,134, forward strand.
CTGGAGTTTTAATCCAAGTTTTTGTTGTCTGACTGGCAGATGCATTGCATTATGTTTATATGCTCTTCTAGACAAAATCATTCTAATCCTATGAAGCTAAAGTGTTTCTTGATAGTCTTAGCACTATGGTTGAGAGAAATGTTTATTTTTGGAAGGTAACAGATAGTAGTGAGGAAGAAGACGATCTTATAGGCCCAATGCCTGCAAAAGGACCAGTGGAGTCTGATGTGACTAAAGAATTTGAACGCAGAGCTCAGAGAATGAAGGAAAAACTTAATTCAGCAGACAGCGTAAGTTGGATTTCTTAATTTCTAATATTTTGGTGCTGGATTGCATTTGTGTTTTTCTTTGCCTATTTCTGTGTTAACCCATTTGCAGTTCTGCTTGGGATGCTAAGTGTTTGCAATTGTTAAGACAAAGAAAAATCCATGATTTCTGCTGGAAGCTAAGAGATTCAGACAGCAATTGTTGATTTATGCTTTATTTACTCTGCCCACCCCACCCCCATTTCTTTGTAAAGGATGAACCCAAGCAAGTTACCAGGGAATCGTGGATGACAGAGCTTCCACCTGAATTGAAGAGCTTTGGATTTGGCCCAAGAACATTCAAGAAAAGAGCTGATGACAAACCAGGAGATAGATCTATTTGGACAGATACTCCTGCTGACAGAGAGAGAAAAGCCAAAGTGAGCATTTCTTCATTCATATATACCTGCAGGCAGTATTTATGTTGTTGATATTCTGTGAAAACAAAGTAAAGATATCCTGAGCTGTTAAATGAAATTTTTTTTCCAGATTTTTCTTTGTTATCAAAAGTTATTAATTCAGGCTTCAAGGTAAAGGCAAGGAAATGACAATTTTAAGTAACATTGATATTAATTTTTTCCCTCTCCCTTCTGCATAGTCAGGTACTCAATATCAGCTCATTGAATTTCCAATTACAGTGTGTCCAATTCCTTCTTTTATCAAGCTGAGAAAAAAATGTCTGGTGGCCTCTATCATGGCCTCTACCCTTCAGATTTAATTAAAGTAAATATAGATTTCCTTGCTTTTTGCTTCAGACATTCTGATTACTGTAGCGTGTGATTTGTTTCTACTCATCAGGAAAGAGAAGAGGCAAAAAAGTCAACCAGTAAGGATAATGAAGAGATTGTATTATCTGGGAGAGACAAGAGACTTGTTGAGCAGGTGACTTCATACAATGTAAGTGTAATAGCAACAGAATTCCTCTTCCTGCATTTCCTTTAATTCTTCACTTCTTTTCTTCTGGTTCTCATTTCTAGAGCTGCTGGTTTCCATGGTGATGCCATTACAGTCTTCGCTTTTAGTGCCCAAACCTGCTGCTGTTTAAGTCATTAGAACGTTTGCCATTGACTTCAACAAGAGCAGAATTGGGTCCTCCAACTGCTGCTGAAAACAGTGGGACAGAGTTGGGGTTTGTGCATATTGTCTCAGTTTTAGGTGGTGTTTTCCTTAAATCATCCTCACATCAAGCCATGGTTGCTGGGAGTAGACAACCTTAATTCAAATATTAGCTTACTTCACTGAATTACCAACGTCCCAAGATTAAAACAGTAGTAAAGGTTTAACTTTTAGGACAAAATATGCATTAACCCAAAAGAAGCTTGATGGGCTAAGCAGATCAATGCATTAATTATACTATGTAGTTAATTACATTAACTGCTCATTACATCAGCATTATGACGTGAAATTTTCCTCACTCTCTGCAGAAGCAGATAATTTTCACAGACAGGTGTTGATTACTAGAAATCTGAATTCCGTGTCAAATTCCCTCTCACTTTTCTGTCTGCCAGCCCTGTCCTCCAGAGTATGTGGACTGTTGCCTGCCTTACAGCTGTTCGTTCCAGTTTTTCCCTGATTTATGGTCTGAAGTCTTATGGAAGGCAGTCTGGTCTCTTGAGAGTATAATTAACTTGAGAATTGCAGCCTTGGCTTATATTACATGATTGAAGTTTATCTGGCACTTTTAATAATTTATTTGTAGTTCATTAAATCACATGTCCCTCTTGACTTAGAGGCTTGCAAATTCAGAGCTATTAGCATACTGTCTTAAATTTCTTCTGTATTGTCTGTTTTTACTATCATTATGAATATAGTAGAATAATTTTCATGTACCATTGCCAGAATAATACATATATAGGCCTTTTAGTGTTTCTAAGGTTAATGGAGTTCTCTCAAAAAAAATTGAAGGCGGCATCTTGTTTAAGAACAATGTTTCTTGGGTTGTTTTGTTGTCTGATTTGGTTTTTAGATCAGCTCTTTTCTGATTTTTCAGGTGGGTTTTTTTTCTTTTAAAGTTTTTTCCTCTATTTTTTCTTATTTCTTTCTCACTGAACTTTATCAAGTATACTTTCATAGAACAGGAGCTTTAATTCTTAAAATAGTTTCTTACAGTTAATTCTTTCAGCGCTGATGCTGTATACGTTCTCTGGTGCAATTCTGTCAACGCTGACACAGTTACACCATGAATAAGTATTGTCTATTTTCTGTTTTCCATGAGAATAATTTCTTATGTCATGTATGAATTATTACTTGTGTGTTTGAAGTAAGTGTTTGCACAGGGTGTGAAGGAAAATGAACCTTTGGAATAAAGATCTCCTGTTCCTAGACATGAGAAAACAGAGCTGCTCATCTTTTGCTCTTTCTGATGAAAGAATTGGTTTGGACTGATCTTTTGGTAGTTTGTAATGATTTGAGAGTCTGAGAAATTGACTACTTAGGGATACACAAATACGCTTTACCTGAGTAATGGAGGGGCCGTGTAGTCTTGTGAGAATTAATCCTGCTCCTGAGTGAAATCAGCAAAGGTGTTATGTTCTATTTGGGCTGGATCATGCTCTTTAATAAACACAACTAAAGCCCTTGACTTGGCAAAACCCGTGCCTTTATCCTGTGGGCTTGCGACAGATGATTCAAATACTGAAAAGTTAGGAGCCCACATTAGAACCACAGTAGTGTGTGAGAGTGAGATCGAAAGAGTATCTAGCTTGTTCCTGCCCCCAGCAGTGACCAAATCCAGATGCTTAGGGGGAAGTGTGTAAGAAACTGGGCCTGTACTTTGAGGTATCTCTCGTGATGTGTTTTCTTCATTTGTCTCTGCTAATAATGGCAGAGCAACTTTTATATTTCTTTTGCATTATTTTTATTATTTTCTCCACTGTCAGCAGAGATTCAACATTATGGGTATCTTTAACGTCAGTGAATTATTAGTATTTTGTTAAGCGTAGATAAGATTACACAAGCTTTCTGCTCTTTGTATGCTAAATTTATCGTTCTGTTTTCCAGGCACTAAGCTGTCTTCTTTTTCTGGAATTTTTAGCCTTCCTAACTTCAATCTTTCCATTTGGATTTTCTGTACGTTGTTGGTATTTTGTAATACTTTATTTCCTCTTCTTTCTTCTCCTTTTTCCAGGAGTCAAAGAGGTCAGAATCTCTCATGGACATACATCAGAAAAAGCTAAAGAGCAAAGTGTCCGAAGAAAAGAACAAACCTCAAGAAAGAAGGCCATTTGACCGAGATCAGGATCTCAAAATCAATCGATTTGACGAAGCACAGAAGAAAGCTCTTATAAGAAAATCCAGAGATCTAAATAGTAAATTTGAGCACAGTAAAGGCAATATGTTTTTATAACATAAAAGCATGAAGTTTTTTTGAGGTGAAGTCAATTAAACTTTGAATACTTAATTTTGTAAGTATTTTTCTGTAAATATTTGTATGCAAAATAAATATCCTGATCTTTAACTGCCTTTCCTTGTCTGTAAATACTCTGTTAGGGAGGATCATGTGTACTAAAATTAAACTGGTAAAGTCCTGGTATAAAAAAAATAATGTAAATTTGCTACTTTAAAACATTGATTTTTTTTTTTTTTACTATAAAAATAATTACTTAAAATAGGTATTATTTTAAGGAGCTCTAGATTTGGTCTTGCAATGGAGTTGGCAGTTTCCCCTTTTCTCCTGCCATGCTTAAGCTATTCTTGCTGAGCCTGACCTGAAGGCCATGGAAAAATCCCCTTCAGGCTTGTGGGCAGGACATTGCTTGACTGGAGTTCCTGCTGGGGAGTATAAACTCAAATGGTAGCTTTTATGTCTGCCCGGTGCTTTTATTTCTATGATTCTGTGTCTGTACATAATTACAGGTTTATATGTATGCAGTATAATTTCTGTACTACAGCAGGAAGAGCTAATAGTAGCAGAAGTAGTAAAACCTTAAGATTTGCAGATATAATTATAAAATGGTAGCATACAAGACGAGAAAATCTGATTTGAGTTTCAATTTGTAAGGCTTATCATCAGAAAATCATCTTTTTAAAGCAAATACAATGTGAAAATCAAGCCAAAATAAAGCTTGTTTTGTCAGTTAATTTGCAAAGCAGAACAGCTCTTTGGTATCAAAAAGGAAATAAGTCTACATTTTAAAAAATCTGCATCCATGCTTAGAGTTCTTTAGCTCTTCTATGTGTGTGCGGAGCAGCTGCAGGGAGAGTTGTATTACTTATTTAAAATGAGACTTGTACTTTCATCCTTTTTCTCTCAAGTAATGTTTAGGATCCTTTTTGAGAAGCTACTGAAAGTATCTATATATGAAAATAATTTTATATATGAGATGCTGGCAACTTGTCTGGAAGTGTGACACATCTTGCATATTAAATACCATGGGGTTCAATAATTTGAAAAAAGGCTGTGACAGACAGTGTCTGGGTTGGTCCATGTTAACGGAGCAGTCCCCCAACAAGCCCCAGAAATGAATGGCTAAGAACTTGGTCTTATTTTATTGCATGAGCACATGAGCCCAAGGCACAGCCTCCATGTGCTGAGAAGTCTTGGAGAATTTTCAATGTCACAAATGAATGCTTCTGTACAATATATTTAGATACTGCACTGTTTTTTGTTAGACAATTTATTTTGCTATCTGAAAAATCTACCTTGAGGAGGAAGAGGGACTGGTTTTGTATTATGTTTGGTTTTTCTTTAATCAGTTTTGAGTCTTCTCATTTTGAGGCAAGAGGAGCATTTAAATAAGGGTTGTTTATTTTTCCTCCCTGAAACAGACTTCTCTTAGTGCCTTGTGCTTTTTTGCTTCAGCAAGCAAAGCCTCACTAGATTTCTACATTCTGAGTTGTCTCTTTCCCCTTTTGGGATAGCTCCTCTGCAGCTGGGACTTACATAACATCTCTCTAGCAATTCGTCAGATGTAGATTTCTTAATTGGAAAGGCAGTATTAGGAATGTTTAGGGGTTTTTTAGGCAACTAAAGCACTGACAGGTGAGCATTGCGTGACTAGCTAAATCTTCATGGTTGACGAAAAATGATCCTTATGCCCAGTTTTGGAAATCCTACTGCCTTGGGAAATCAGTTTATTATCAGGTGTTGCCTTGTGCTGAAAGAGCTGAACTCATGAGCACATCGTGCAGTCCTCACTGATTCAGACAAGTCTGTAGCAGGGATGAGGGCTGCTTGTATCAAAATTTTGTTGTTGCTCTGTTCATTTTTGTTCTTTGGTCCCTGCTCCTCCAAACTGAGGACCGGTCATCAGATGTCACAGATGGCCAGATCCTGCCATCCAGCTGTACCCCTGCTGTTTGCTTGCTGCCCTCCCTGGCCCCATCGTGGTCTCCTGCCCTCTCCAAGGCCGTGTTTGAGTGGAGGCTCTGAGGCGTGCTCAAGAGGAGAGCTCTTGTAACGGGAGCGCAGGCAGCTCTTTGTGGTCATGCGGTGGTACTTTACACCTCCATATGTGGTGTGTGCGGTTCTAATTAGTCAAGCCTTGATGTGAGTTGGGAATGTGTTTTCTCTCATCTGCTTAATTTTTTTTTCTGCTCTGAAGCAGCCTCTTGAAGACTCGATGAAATCCGTGTTATGAACTTGAGATAGGGGGAAAGTGGAATTGTTGAGAGTTCAAATTAAGCTTTCATTACTTTGTGTAAATTGAGTGAACTTTTAAATTGCATTAATACACAAACTAATCTCTTACCAATGCCAAACCATTCCCTGGAATAGTCATTAGAACAAGCAGTAACTTAGTAAATTACAAGGTCTGTAAGCTTTTGTGGGAAAAGATGAGCTGTCCTCTACAATTTGGACAAGCTGTAGAGCATTTCTGCAGAAATGTTAATGGATGATTTTTCAGAATCCCATTTGAAAAAACAGAATTTATTTCACAGAAAATCCTCACCATAATTACTATGTAACGTTCCTGGTAACTGGCTCCCGATGCAGATTTAATGGACTCTATTGCTATTCTGCGCAGCCAGCCTGCGTCGCAGCATATTGACTCCAGGCACATCAGGAAACTGTTTTGTAAAAAAATGTCAGGGAGGTTTCCCTGGATGTGAAAAGCCTATCAGCTTAGATTTTAAAGCTCTCGCCTTTGTTTTGTGCTGGCATAGACATCCTTTATTAAAACTGGTGTTAAAAATCTCGGTTCAAGAGCAGTGTCCCCTCCTGAGATGTCAAATAGGTGGGGAATTCATAGTGAAGTCAATAAAAAGAAGGCTTTTGTGGTAGGCATATGATAAATTGGATGTTTAAGGGGAATTTTAAGGAATATATTATTAGCAAAAAATAAAAAAACCCTCTTGAATCTGCTGTTACCAAGGAACAATTAAAAGCAATAAAGACAAGACTTAATGATTTCTTTGTAAGTATCTTCAGGACAAAATACTGAGTTACCATGATGTTGGATCTGGAAAATTTTGTTAGAATATGGTATAGCAATACTGTCACCTGAGGAAAATCTCTGCTCTTCTGATTTAAACACCTATTTATAGAGAGTTATTTTTTGCTTCTGCTGTTGCAGTCAGTGGATGCACTGTGCGCGTTGGCTTTTCTGCATGAAGTGCATTCCCAAATAATCAACAGCAATAGAAATACATTTTATTTAGGGATTTGATGGTGTCATGTTGATAGCACAAAAGCAGCATTGTCGAAATAGCTTTCTTTTCAAAAGAAACATTGAGGTGAAACATTGATATGTTTCTGTTGAGTAGGAAAGGGGGGTTTTCTGCATAAAAGAAGTTTGAAAATGCTCCGGAGGGCTCCAGGAGTCCAGGGCTACTTGTGCTCAGGGACTTGTTTTGTTTCTGAAATGTAAACTTTGTTATTTCTGTCCAGCCAATTATAAATTGTATGTTGATTTAAGAGTAATATAGCATTAAAAATCAGAATCTGTGAAAACTTTCTGTACGTGCATCCTTAACTTCAGCCACCCCACCCGCATACAGTGCATATAGTTTCTAATTGTGTGATTACCTAATTCTCAAATAAAACACGTGCATGTGATTTTCTGTCCTTATGAATTGTGTGCAGCATTTTATATGCGGGGGAAAAAAACAAGGTTACGCGGTGTCTTTTAGCCAACAGCTTTAGGTTTTCCTCAGTGCTCAATAATGCAGAGGGTGTCACTGCAGTCAGTGAGGAAGGCAGGTGCAGGCCCCGGTTGTTGCACACCTGTGAAACGCATCTTCCTGGTGCTTCCAGCTCTGGCAGCTGAATGGGAAGTGGTGACCCTCAACAATAACTCACCCAGATGTGGCATTTCTGTTCTTTTTCAATTGTGACGTGAAGACAGGTATTACCTGTGCAGAGCTGACCCGTTCACAACAGCCACTTCTGGGTCCTCCCACAGTGGCTGTCACTGCATCAGGCAGAAGTCCTTTCTCCATCATCCCATCTTTGTTCCTTGTGGTTCCGATCATCTGTTTTCTTACACTGGTCTTTAAAGCAGTAATAAATCCCATTGCTCTCTGAAATTATACCCGTTTTGAATCGTCTTATTAAAAAAAAAAAAAAAAAAAAGTCTTTCTTTTAGAGTGGGAACTTAAGGTCTCTAGGAGACAGCAGCACAGACTGTCACTTCAGCAGGAGCAGCTGCAGCTGTGACTTCTTTCAAATAAGCAATCCTAACATAAATATTCAAAAGCAATTATTATAAGCAGACTTTAGAGGGAGGAAAAAAAAAGTGGCTGATCCAGGCTCTCATCTGCTTAACATTGCAATTGCTTGCTTCACTTCATAGGATTGTAGCCACTTGCTTGCATGTGTACACCTGACCAGGAGTTTGACAACTTCCTAGCCTTGGGGCAAATTACATCTCTCTGTCCTTTCCTGACTGTCTCTCTCTCCAGCCTTGCTCTCTACTTTTGCCAGTAACTAAGCTGCTACAAAACACTTGATGTACATCTTAACTTGTGTGAGCCCTGGAAGAGCCACTGCAGCTCTCCCCATCAGTCCTCCTGGTGGCCTGGCTCTAAGAACCAGCCAACTGCAGAATTTTGCAGCTACTCCTTTATGTTCCCTAGGATCTGTCCTTAGATCTTGCTGGCTTGTGTGGGATTGCCACCCATCACCAGCTTAGGCTCAGGAAGGAATTTGCCTGAGTCCAGCCATGAAGGAGAGAGAACAAGTGTTGAGTTACTACATTGGTCTCAGCTCATGGAAGAGAAGACCTTTTGTCCCCTGGAGCTTGATAACAGGATTTATGGTAGGGCAGCAGAGCTGTGACACCACCCTAAACTCAGCAACCACCCTGGTTAAGTCTCTCAAGACAGATGTTGGTTCAAGCACAAGAAATCCTGGAGCAGGAGATTCCCATGGGTACACGTCCACCTTCCTTAGCCTGAGCAGCAGCTCCGCTGCTCAGCAGGACCCATCTCTGCGTTAGCCATGCCCTGCCCTCAATGAACCTCTTGAAGATACCTCTCTTTGGTGTCTGGCCAGATGGCCCAGGGGGGCTACCCACAGTCATGCACTGTTGGGCTGGGTCCTGCTGGGCTGCTTGGCTCAGATCTCTGTGGGTATTTACACCCTCTGACACCTGCCATCTCTTTGAGAAGAGAAGGGGTGCAGTCACATGGCCAGCATCTGACAGTCTACTCAACATAGGTTGACCTAAGACCACCGTGACTTCTTATTATTGATTTTTTAAGAACCTCTGAGGAAGCAGTCTCCAAAGTGAGTGCTTTGAAACCGGCTTGGTGCATGTTGCAGAGCCACGCTGCTTTAGTTGGGGTTTGGGACTGAGGGAATTAAAAGCCCTGTGAAGACACCTGGGTTGTCTCCTTGGTCACGATGCAGGGAGCCACCTGAGCTCACTTGTCCACCTAGCCAATGCTAAAACCCAACCATACCCTCCCTCCCTGCAGCACATCAGCACTGGGGATGGGAGGGGCTTTCCCAGGGGACCTGGGGCACCCATTACCAAAATCACCCCCAGAAGTGTCCCCCCTTGTTGGTCCCAGGGAGGTCCCATGTTACTGCCTTGCCAGCCACAACCCTTGAATTGCAACAGCACAAGCTGCCCCAAGAGCCAGCCTCCTTCTCCTTCTAATAGTATTAGGAGATGCTGAAGACACAAACATGTAGTACCATAAACTCTGCCTTCAAAGGAAATTGTGGTGTGGCTCCTCTTTCTTCTCCATGTTGGTTATTGATAAATTATAAAACTTCACTGTTAAAGCTGCAATGGCTGTACATGTGGTTAGCACACCAGATTTCAATCCCGTTAGATGCATCTCTGCATGGCTTTCATTCCCATCACTGGTGACATACTTTAATTAATGTTTTCCAGAGGTCACCTCCCCTGGAAGAGGCAAATAGCCAAAAAAAGCTGGAGAAGCACAAGTGCGAAGGAGCAAGCAGGCCAAGATGCCATCATCTGTGGGACGTCAAGGCAATCTGCTAACAGAGGCAAAGGGAGGCGGACTCCTGGGTTGCCTGAGAGGAACCAGGATTAACTAACACAGCAATCTGTGCTCTGCCATGCTTTAACCCTCAGGTACCAAACGATCTCCTGAGTTTTATCCTCTAACACAGAGCAAAGTCCTGGGAAGAGCATCCCCAGGAATAAGTGTGAAAGGGATGGAGGGGCATGCACAAAAAGAAGCAAAGACACCAAGATGCAGCTGGTGGCTGGTGTTTGCAGTTCCTGGGGCCATTCACCATCACTGCTTTAGTCATGAGTAAATCAAGATTGTGGTTGTTGCCAAGACTGAATTTCTTTCCACTTGCTACAGATCCTGGAGACCTGTGACTATATGTATGGACCTCAGTTTTCTTTTTAGAAAGCGCTGCGTTCATAGTCCTCAAGGTGGTTGGGCATGGCTGAGCTCAGTGCTGCCTAACAGCCATGGAGCTGTGGCCCTGGAAGCAGTGTTCTTCTAGACATTTATTTGCTATTAAGAGGCATACCCTTGGAAACTGAAGAGGTTTCTGTTTTTCTGCACACTTGACAAATATATATATATATATATATATATATATATAAAAGCTCCTGTAACCTACTTGTTCCCTTTTGGCAAGAAAATGTTTGTGAGGGCTTAACACATCTCCCCATGAGCCACAGTTTGACAGCACGGGCTGCAGTGCCAGGCTTTAACTGAAGCTAAAAAGACTATTACAGAACATAAAAACTGTGATTGCAATTCTCCCCAGCCCAGCCTCTAAATGAAAGTGCAGCCTTTGGGACCACACTTGAGCTGCTGCTGCTCCAGACCTGCAGCCATTTGCAATTCTAAATAGCAATGCCCAACCTTTTTCTGTTTGAATATAACATATATGGTATATTCCATGGAATACATGCAGCTCAAACACCCCACAAAGTTTAAAACTCTTCCATAAATGTTGCTCCAAATATGTAAAAAATTTCCCATTTTCTCCTCTCTGCAATTTAGTCTAAAGCTTATTTTACATGAGTCTCTAAGACTGTCTTGTAATGTCTTGTAAAGACTGTCTTTGGTGTAATGTCTTATAGACCTTTGAAACATGCTTTCAACTTCATCTCCAGTGGTAGAGCATCGAAGTAGACTTTCTTCAAGTGGTATTTTGCAGCAACTAGAACTATCATATTATTTCTAAAACAGGATGATGGTATATGAAGGGTATCCCATGTCCTGCACTACTTTGAATGTGTTCATTACAAATACAGCAGAAGAAATCAGAGAATCAAGGATGGCCACTCCTCTGCCCCACAGTTAGTGGCAGACCCCTTGGCAGTCCAGTGGATGGTTTGCTCCTGAGCCTTGTGGAAGTCCCATGCGGTAACATTCCCTCCTGGTTCACTCCTTTGATTATTTCCTCCTAGTGATGGCTGATTTTTATGAGGGAAAAAAGCACAGCCTTCTTCTGTCTCTTCCAAATCTGTAGATCTGATTTTAACTTTTTTGTATTAGTGCAATCCGTGTATTTTGCAGCAAAACAAAAAAAGCCCCCACTAGGAACTCAAAAGCCCAGAACAAGAAAAGCTTAAGACCTTTGACAGGAAAAATTCCCATCTTTAGAACTGTGATGAATTTGAAGGTTTGGGGATTTCTGCAAAGCTTCAGATCTGTCCTGCTGTGCTGACAATTGCTTCTTCTGAGGAGGCTGGTCTTCTCACCTGCCAGAGGAGCCTGTCACCCCATCCTCTTCCTCCCCAATGACTGATCAGAGTTGAAGACCACTAACAGTATGTGGACACATACATACACACACATGCACTGTCCTTGGACACAGCATCCCGTAGCTGGTCCCTGATCCCCTGCTCTCCCCATTGCTGGTACCTGGACATGAAGCCCACAACTCACAGCCCTGCGGTACTCAGCCCTCTTCTCCTGCTCACCAACCAGTCCAGCATCATGTTTGCTGTGCTCACACATACTCACTCAGACTAGAGAGCACACTCTGGTTTTAACCAGATAAGAATAGTTTTTAATGAGAATACAGAACAGATTGCAGCGACCACGTGCAGGCAAGGCTCAGGCAAGCATACAGACCTGCCCTTTTTATCCTCTTTTTTCCCACACTTGCTCCTTCCCAGTCCACCTCGCTCTTTTCCTTTCCCCACTTTTAGTCCATCCCCCAACATCCCAAACTAAGTCTTGCACATTCCCACAAGCCCCTTAAAAACAACCCAAAATAAGTTGTAGACAATCCCAAAAATTCTTTTCCCACCGCATCCCATAATGAGTCTTGTACCCATCATCTTGTCCTAAATACCTTTAGGTGTTTCTCCATGACCCACAAGAAGGTCATGTCCATGCTCTGCAGGGGCTCTCACACCATGCTGTGCTTCTCATCAGAGCTCTACTGCTGCTGAATCTCTCTTCTCCCCCATGAAGTCCTCCAGCAAAGGAGGTTTTCTGGGGATAGGGTTGCCCATGGACACAAGAAAGGTGTTAGGTATGGAAGCTCCTGAATGCCATTTGTCATTCACAAGGGGACTTCTATAGTGTAATTTTAAGGAGCTAAATATAAGTTTGGGAGTGGGGTCTCCAGGACCCCAGTAGAGGCTGGTGTTGGAAAAGGAGCCAGACTCCTTGTAAGAAACAATTTTCATAGGAGAGGACAGAGGGTGGTGTTTCCCCTCCTGGCTCTTCCATACCCATGTGCCATTACTGTGCTTTTGAGTTGTGTTTCTTGTCATCTCCCTCTTATGCCTGTCTTTTCCCTCCTCCCATTGCACGGTGCATGAGGGAGTTGTGGATGACACACTGGCCTCACGGGCCCTTCAGGCAGGCACAGATGACAAGAAGGACACAACGGGGTCAAATGAGTCAGCCATACGCTAAGCCATGTGAGCATGAGCCTCTCCCTTCCCACTGCCTGGTGCTGCAGTGGGCAGGCTGTCCCCACCTCACTGGCAGTCAGGGACAGCCACTGCACAGCGCTCGGCAAGTGCGATGGGGACTGGGTCCACTCTACCTCACGCAGGCTGATCTGACCATGCTAAATGCAGGAGGCCTGGAGAGCACTTACACTGAGGCCACGGAAGACTAATGATCCTTTCCATTGCTTGGGGTTTGTTTTTTCTGTTTGGCTGCTTTGTACCTCTCCTGTCAGGGCAATGAAGGTTTGGCCTTACCTGGAGGAATGTCTGCGTTGTGTGAAAGCAAGCAAGCTCACCTCCCACTGCAGCCTCCTGGAGCGATGCCCTCGGCATCTGATGCCCCCAGAGCACCAGGAGATGGTAAGTCAAAGTGGTCAGTTCCCATTCCGGGGAGAAAAGGCATGATGGAAAAACAGCAACTTCAGGAAAAGGAGACAAAGCCTGCAGCCTGGAGGGAAGCTGTCTAGAAATCATCAAGGGTTTGCTGTGGTTTCCAAGGTAACTTCCATCTTCTGCAACCCAGGTGAGGCCCAGCCTTTATGAGCATGTGGGCAGAATACAAATAGTAGATCTGAGGTGGAAAACGAAATGCACACAAAATGCCATGTGTTACCCCAGCTGCTCCGCTAGCGGCTGTCACCTTCTGCCCTTCCACACCTGCCCACCAAGGCAAAGTGCCAGGAACGAGGAATTCAGCCACCGCGACTGAACCATCACGAGTCATTTGCTGCCAGAGGGAAGCCAGGTAATTCAAAGTTACCATAGGTGGCTTTCCAGCTGGAGTCATGACTTGAGAGCCCAGGGACCCCGTTAACACGCAGCTCCTCAATGCCCACGCTGTGTGGCTCTGACCTTCCCTGCATGATCACCTGAGAGCATCTACGAGTCTACTGGCCGGTATCAGCACCAGCTGGGCCCTACCATTGCCTCAAGGCCATCCCGGGGTCTTCTGGGGAAAGACTTCCCAAACTTCATCTCCATGGCAACCACAAGAGAGCTGGGCTGCTGTCACAGGAAAACCAGGTAGCTATAGATGTGTGGGATCACACGGGTCAGGTGCTGTTTACCTCTGGACCGCCTGCTACAAAAGCCACTGGGTTTTAATTGCCTCTTCAAAACCAGCATGAGAGAGGAAAACAAAAGCAGTGAGAGGATGCATTCACAGTGAATGCAATACTTTAATTCTTTGAGGTACACATTATTCTCCACAAAAAGAAAGTTTCCAAGAGCAGAGAAACCAAGGCTGTTGCCAAAGGCTTCACATGGTTTTTCCTATCACTATCATGCTGTGCACAGGCAGGGACCCCAGCCCAAAAATGCCAGCTTCCCGCAGAGCTCACAGATGCACGCCCAGGTTGTGGCACTGCTGCTGCCCCTGGTCCAGCATCTTCTCTCCACCACCTTCACGCAGCCCAGGCCTTGGCTGGGAGAGGGATGAAGGTGCCAGGTTGAGCCTGTTAGGGCAGAAGCTAGCCCAAGACCACTACCGCAGTGCTGAGGGTTATGGGTGATGCTCTTGAGGAGGATTCTGCACAGTACTGATGCTCTGGCAGGAACCAGTTCATGGCCAGGAACCAGAAGGGGACCTGGCAATGACACCTGCTGCAAACATTGTCTGAAAAACTTGGCATCAAGAGGCCCTCCTTTCCAGGTATTTGCGGCTTTCCTGAAGTATTCTGTCAGCTGGCATTACCTACCCCAGGTGTCAGTTCTGATCCACCAACAAGGCTCCACATCACTTTTCTTTTTCAAATATTTCAGAGCACAAACTCTGGTAGCACTGCTGATATTGAAGATTTCCTAGCTCTGTGTTGTTGAGAAGCTCTGGTTTGGAATATGGATTTAAGTCTGGGAGAGGTAAATTTGGGAGTCTCACTAGATTTTTTAGTTTTTTATCAAATCTACCCCCATCTACAAGCCTTGGACCCTCTCAGGTCGCAGATGCTGAGAAGAGACTGGCTGAAGCTTAAGGAGCAGCTCCCTGAGACCTGCACTGGTGATGCTGGCCCCCAGGCAAGGGGGCCAGCTGACATTTCCTTCTCCAGGCAGGCAGGAGCTGCAGCAATGCCAGGCTGAGCAGATCTGTCAGCAGGGAGCCTGACTACCCCACAGGACCAGTCTTCTCCCCCTATGTGGCTGGGCTGGCCTGCAGGAATCTCTTGAAGGACACAGAGATACACACTTTGCCTTGTCCATTCCTGGGATGAAATGATGTCTCACCATCAGCTGAGGCAACCAGAGAAATTTCTGTCGCATCCCCATGACTCGAAACCTGCTCATCAAGATCCTGGAAAACTGAGGGTGGAAGGAGCTGCCTGGCCACCAGCTGGTGGTGATCTTCACTAGCACTGGGAGATAGGCACAGCCCAACAGTCTGATACATACTGGGACATGAACATCAGGCTTCCTCCTTTGACACCTCCTGTATCCCTGCTGTCCTATGTCCTATTGCTGGATAGTGGACTTGGAACCTCTCGTCTGGCTTTAGGCACACAGGAAAGGCAGGGACCCCCACCAGCATCCAAATATCAACAGTGAGCGAGACAAGACACGACGCAGGCAGCTGAGGCGTCATCCTATTTTGACTGCTGCACACCCCTCAATTAGCAGCTGAGCAGTTTTGGTTGCAAAGTCACATTAAAAACCCTTCACAGGGAGGAATTCTTGGTTTAGCAGCTAAGCTGAGACAGTGAAGATCTGCCAAATGCTTGGGAGTTTGAAATGCAATAGGCACAACTTTGCAAAGGCAAAAGAAAGCTTTTTTCTCAACCTGTCAAAAGATACAATCTTCAGATCTTCGTACGAGTCAGCTGGGATGAAATGCTTCCAACAGGCAATATTTCTTACAGCATAGTCATTCCACCTCTGATCTCCCAGCCCTGATTCTCAAAGAAAACCTACAAAACCTTCCCTAGGTAAATCTGGGAACTGTATCTCATCACTTTTCTGAATACTAACATTTTAGAGCACATTACCATCCTCCTCTTTTCACCATTCCCACTAATCTCTCAGTGCTCTACATTGTGCTACTATTATTCTACAAATTACCTGCCTCTCTTTTCCCCTTAGGAGATAACCACCAATATCCTCTTTATATTCCACGGGTGCTGTCAGATGTCTAGCTCAGACACAGGTCTAATTAAACCCAGAACAATTGTTCCCCATGTGCAGTTAGGTTTGAAATTCACTGTGTCTTTCCTGAGGTGCATGCATGCCCCAAACCTTATCTGCCTTCTCCAGCTATATTAACTAGCTTCATAAAAGCTGTTACACCTACATAAAAATCTTTATCTTTAAACCTTTGTCTCTAACAATACTGCCATGCCAAAAGGCTGCGTATACTGGAAATAGGAGGAGCAGCGTGCAACTGGGTCTGGTTTATGAAAAATAGAGGTGTAACACTATGACATGCTTCACAGAAGATCTTAAATTCTATTTTGCAGGACACAGTGGGGGTTAAGCACTAGTTTAAAAACAGTGTTCATTTTTGACTAGCAACATTGATCCATGGCTACAAGCCCCAGTGCAGCTCAGTCTCCCCTTCGCTCCTTCAGCCCCTGCCTGGAAGAAAGACCTCTTCTTTCTTCAGGACGCTCCTGTCTGGAAGAGAAGCAAAATCTGATCTGCCCTTTCACTGATCCTCAGTTTCCCATCTATAGAAAAAAAAGGTAATCCCATCTGTAGAATAAAAAGGTAATGGTCTCCCTCAGTCCTGGGAAGACAGGTTCAGGCTTACCCACTCCAGCCTGCTATCACCCCCACTGCTTATCCATCACCGCTCCTGTTTGCTTCTGACCATGGCCAGTCTCTCTGCAGGGAGCCACCTGCACTGCTCTCCTCCGCACTGCTCTCCTCCAGGGCTTTGTTCAGCATCTGACTGACAACTTACTGCATGAATAGGACAGTGTGTCCTACCAATACCTTCCAGGGCACCTGCATAATACCCCTATTGTGCATTTCCACAATAGGAGAAGACCTGAATCTCTTCCTTGAAGCCAGGTGTCCTCACCGGGAGCTTCTGAACATGGCTTACCCAAGGTTTGCGAAGCCCTCACATGCTAAAGCAGCAGCTGGAACAGAAGATCCCACGGAGAGAGAGTATTGCTCGTGGAAGGCAGCATGCAGGGCAGAGGATGTGGGACTCCACGCCATGTGGGCTAAGCCAATGCTGTAGCTTCCCCATGGGAAGCGCTGACCGTATGGGGCTGGGCTGTTGTCGTGGTTTGAGCCCAGAGGGCAACTGAGCACCATGCAGCTGCTCACTCACTCCTTCCCCTTCAGGGATGGGGAGGAGAAAATACAACAAAAGTCTCAGAGCTTGAGACAAGGACAGGGAGAGATGACTCACTGATTATGGTCATGGGCAAAAGACAGAGTCAATTAGGAAGAAAATCAATTTAATTTAAACAACACTACCACCAACGCTTAATTCACCAGAGTAGGACAGTGAGAAATACAACCACATCTTAAAAACATCTTCTCCCCACCCCTACTTTCTTCCTGGGCTCAGCTTTGCTCCTGATTTCTCTACCTCCTCCCCTTTACCAGTGCAGGGGATGGGGGTTGTGGTCAGTTCATCATCTGTTGTTTCTGCCACTCCTTCCTCCTCAGGGGGAGGACTCCTCACCCTCTTCCCCTGCTCCAGAGTGGGTTTCTCTCATGGGAGAGAGTCCTCCACGAACTTTCTCCAACATGAGTCCTTCCCATGGGCTGTGGTTCTTCATGAACTGCTCCAGCGTGGGTCCCTCCCACATATTGCAGTTCTCCCAGCACTGAACTACAACAGCGGGGGCTTCCCACAGAGTTGTGGCCTTCTTTGGGTGCAGTCACCAGCGCTGACGTGGGGTCCTCCATGGGCTGCAGGTGGGCATCTGCTCCACTGTGGACCTTCATGGGCTACAGGGGCACAGTCTGACCTCTCACCACGGACTGCAGGCGAGTCTGCTCTGGTGCACCCCCCCTCCTCCTGTATTCCACTGACCTCGGTATTTGCATAGGTCTGTCCCTCACAACTCCTCCTCGTCCCAGGTTTCCCTTCTTAAATATGATATCACAGAGGCACAGCCGCTGTCGTTAATTGGCTCAGCCTTGGCTGGCAGCGGGTCCAACCTGGAGCTGGGGGAGCTTCGAGAGGCTTCTCACAGGGGCCACATTTGTAGCCCCTCCTCCACTATCAAAACCCCCGTCACACACACACAAACCCAACACACTGTACAGAAGAGTGAGGAGCTCTGGACCAGCAGGTAGCCAGCCTGCAGGGTGACCTACTGAATGAAGGAGTATCACTGTAATATGTATTTATCCCATTCAGAGAACCAACAGAGGAGGTAAACCTTGACTGTGGCCAAGTGTTTAATAAAGCATAGAGACCAGTTGAGGCTTTTCTCATACCTGGAGTATTTTTAGCATTTCCCTGAAGTTGCTTCTCTAGGTGTCTAGTAAGGGATTGGTTTACACTGCTCTCTCTCTCTCAGTGGATCTCTAGCAGGATCTCTTTCCTCAATTGGACCTTCAATTTCCATATATTTATGGCAGTATAGTATCGTTAAGATTTGGTTGAAACTGGTGGATGGTTTCAAAAGCTAGGGAGGGGACAACTGTCAAGCAGACATACACCTACACAGACAGCATGATCACAGGGACCTCCTTCCCGTAGGAAAACCAGCCAAATGCTATGTAATCATGACATTCAAGGCTCTGTTATAATGCAGAAACATAGATGTACAGAAATAATGCTGTGTGGGCAGCCTAAATTTTGGCCTCTTTTAACCTTTGGCTACTTGACTTTGCAATTTTAATGACTCTTACAAGGAAGCATTTTTACATGCAATGCAATACCTTGTGCAATGTCACGTTAACTTTGATGGCATGTGTTTAGGTGGAGGAAGATGCCTTTTAATTTTGTGTTGATTTTCACCTTTTTTCATTCTTCCTCCACACACTCTCCCCCACTAAGAGTAGATTCACGAACACGTGCACAAATATGCAGAGGATCAGCAATGCAAAAGCCATCCACATCTTTGTCCCCATGACACAAATGACAGGAGGCTGATGAGTCTGATCGTCGAGCCTTGCACGGACAATCTTGTTAAACTTGACAGCACCACTTGTGCACAGAGAGATGACTCACTTGAGCAGAGGCTGTGGGATCTGCCCTTAGTTGTGGAGCCGCTTTCTTCATAGCAAATATTAGCTGTTCAAACAACACTCATGTTTCTATTTTGGGTCACTGTTTACAAGTACAGAATAACAACAGTGAAAGAACGGGAATCTGCCACCAGCCAGCACTCTCCCAGTGCTCTCAAAAGCAGCTTACAGCAGCTACATTTCTGGAGAGTGTCAGAATGGACAATTGGTGTGAATACGTTAAAAATATGTTATTAGCTGCCAGAGATTTCATATTTCCTAAGAGAAAGGTGAATATCTGGCACTTTCTCTAGCAGGTTACAGGAGTAATTATTAGTGCAGAGACTTAGATGCTGACTCTTATCTTTGACAGGTTGTCAATGATTTCTGAGACTAGGGAAGTATCACAATGTTTTCAAAATACCAGCAATTTTCTAGTGAAGAGCTGCACGGTTTTGGGTGCTTAACTGAAGCACCTCTGAATAGCTGTCAGAAATAATTTGCACCATCACTCAGCAGATGCAACAGATGGTTTAATATCCAGGCCTTTTGTTATGCACAGACATGTCAGATAAGTACACATCTGGTCCAAAGGAAACCACTACCCATTCTTACATTTGCTTTTCTCTGTGTGAATTCACCTGCTACTCCAACAGCCAGTTCAAACTCCCTCATCAAAACCATAATTGTGGTTCAATAATGTTTTACAAAAGGGAAAATGCCTTGACTCACAAGTGCTCGAAATGGAGGTCATGCCAAACCTACAACTCATCGAGAAGTGAGGACACCTGCCTTGATTTTCAAAAGCTGAGTTTTATTGAGCAGTCATCTCGATGTTTTTATGTTGTTCACATTTCTAATACAGCAGTGGACTCCTCTCTGTAACGGACTCCGTATGCGTAGAAAGCCCACAATGGTCTAGAAGGCACAAGGGACTTCCTATGTCTGGATTTCCAGCAGAAGCACAGCTGTATGTCACTGAGATCAGAACAAAAGGGCAAGGAAGGCAAGTCCCAGAAATTTCATCGCAGCTTTGCCACTCTCCACATGGTGAGAAAATCCTTAAATCTTTCCCTTTTTCAATTTTAACCCTCTACATGTTGAAAAGTAACATTTAGCTGTTAATGTACTATTAATATTTAACAGTGGGGGAAAACCTGTCCAAGGGAACAGGGAAGGACTTGGAAGTCCTGTTCAAAACAAGGGAAGGACTCAAAGTCAGTCAAGCAAGAGACACAGGTGGATGAGAAATCAGACTTCATTATTCCTAACACTGCCAGAACGATGCCTTCTCTCTTGCCCTAGAAGATCTCCACACGAACAAAGAAAGTTCAGGTAATTTAACCACCATGCTGTTAGGGAGATGTTGTTGCCTAGTATAACATGCCAGCAAATGAAGATAAAGCCTATGGCTGGATTCAAGTCATTGCTGTCTCAACTCCTGATCAAAAGTGTTAGGATCTTCAGTGGTAGCCAGGGGCCATCGGAGGTGCTGATGATGCACAGCAGGGACAGCAAGATGAGCGAGAAGCTCAGCTGGGGCCAGCATTGTTCTTTGGTGTCTATTTGCAAGATGGCTGACTCAGAGTCAGCAACAACAGCAAATCTTTAACAGCAAATCAGTAAATTAGAGGCAGAGATGTTGAAGGTAGAAGACATGTTGTGGCTCATATCGGGGTGTTCCTAAAATGATTATGTTCCATTTGTTCTCTAAGAAATAACTAGGCAATGTGTTATGCAGGCATGAATCAGATCCGTGGGGCAAGGCAAGGCAGGCAGAGAGGGAATACTCTTTCTCAAAGAAGAGTGTAGAAAAGCAAGACGTTGCTAATTTGCTGAAGAGCTCTGAGCCCCAGACTGAGGAAGGACAGATCAGGCAAATCCTCTGCTAATAAGAATCCTGAAAGGATAATATTATCTGTGATTGATGTAGCACTGGTGCTGCGTGGGAGATGGGGATTTTAGGAAGGTGTATGCATAAGAATATAATGGTAAAGCCTTGAAAAATCTGTAACAACCGGGAAGGTTATTTAAGTGAGGACAACTATGCATGTTAAAAAGGAGTGCGATTAAGTAACATGATAAAATGAGGGCCAAGAGCTCGAATTGACAGAACAGCAATGAGAGCCACCATAAGACAGAGGATGAAAGGAGGAAAGGTCCTGCGAGCCTTGGGGCAGGGAGAAGTTTACAAAGCTAGTAAAAGTATTGCAGGCTCTGAAGGGAAATCTCATTGCAGTCAGAAATGGCCATTTGTTATTTATGTTTTTTTCTCCTGGTAACTTTAAGAAAGAAGTTAACATTCAGCTTTGTTAGATAAAGCTTCAGTGATTCATCCTTAAGAATATATGAAACAAAGAGTTGAACTCCTGATCAGGCTGGGTATGATAAGCATGTGTGAAACAGGGTGTGAGCTTCTGGAGGGAGGTGGACATATCCTGCAAGCTGCAAGTGTTGATTTGATGGCTGCTGCTGCCAAATGCTTGGTTTCCAGGAGAAAGCGTTCTCAGTGATAAACCTGCAGTTTTCAGCAAGAAGCAGACTGATGATAAATAATCCCAGAATCATTGTATTTCTTTCCCCCAGCCCCATGTGCCATTTGCCAGAAGAGAAAACAAAGAAACATGAGGCCGTCAGGATTAGCTGCGGTCCCTGCCCCTCTCACCAACCTTTGGCACCCAGGTTCTCATTGGATCTTCTTGTCCTTACTGGTTTTATTTGCTGTTTCCCTCTGTTCCTCTCCTGCTTATTTTCCTCCCACTGACTGAAATGTCGTTTCTGTTCTTCTTTCATGTTTAACTCGTAATAATTAACTAGAAGGCAAAATTTCAGACCTTATTTAACCTCATCCATCAACAGAAATCCAGTAAAATAGAATCCACTTGTAGGTCTGTAACACTTTTTACTCATTCCAGTTTATTCATTTCAATTTAGCAGGAAAGCCTTTCTCCGTGGCAAAGAGAACATATTTTGCTCTGGTCTGTAGTAGCATTGTTGGCTTATGCAGTGAGGAGACAAACCAGTCACGTATAATCATATTTATTAGATCATTAGCACTGTTGAGAGAAGTGCCAACAATCGGCACTTAGAGAAAAAAGAGAGCTGGCAGTATAGGCCATTAGGTGGAAAGGCTTTGGAGGGAACCTGCAGGCGGTGCTCAGCAGTAATGAAGCAGACGCTCTGATGTCTCCAGTTAATTATCTCATTCTGAGCTTGTTGGGAGGCGCTGCTGTGGCTGAGCTGCGAGCAGGTGCAAGGGTGGGATATGAGGTTGGATCCAAATACTTGTGGTTTGTTTCATTTAATGATAGCACTTAAATATATGGCATTGCAGGGTACCAGAGTGATCACTTCCGAAGCAGTGGCACCCACAAACGAGATGCCTTTATTGCATTTATATATATACACAATATCAAAATTGTATATACCTGCCTACACTTTCAACCGTGGGCATCTGCAGGTTGTCAGCCAGTTGTATACATGTTCAAACCCCTATACAAAAGGCTGGCTGGCTTCCCCACAGGACCAACTTGTTTTTCTTTAGTAGCTTTCTAGATTTGTTCTTCTGGTCACTAATGTTGTTTTAACTCAGCTTAGTCACACAGTCTTGTCCTAGAGTCATTGGAAATCTCCCTGTGCAAAACAGTAGTCCATCACGAGATAATTTATATATCAATAATATACCTTGGCAACCATCCTTTTCTATACTGACATAATTATGGTGATATCACTGGCATATAATCATGTTTGTTTAATTATAACACAAGGGAAATAAATCCATTGAAAATGGTTTTTTTGGTAGCTGAACAGAAAATGCCCCACTCTTCACTGTCATTAGCAGAAAGTCCAGGAGATGAGTGGTTATAGGTACCGCTGACCTTTTGTGCTGAGGTAGTACATCACCAGAGAAAACTCAAGGATCAGAAAAAAGATAAAGGAGTGGAGGACTGGAGAATGGGTAGCACTCAGTCTATGTAACATCTTCTACTCATCTACAATGAGTACTTTAGAAAGCAACAACCTGCTCAGAGCTTACATTACCTTTGTACTATTACTGGGTTAAAAATGATGCATGCTTAAAACTCCTTCTTGAGAGACGCTGATGAAAAATGCTAGCTAATAATTTTTTATGCCAGAGAGAGGCAAAAGGGACCTTGAGTTAAAGTGATAATATCAATTTTATGGTCACGTTTTAAGAAATTATTTTAAATTATGTTCAGATCAAGTATCTCTGAAATTCTCTGACAAGTGTCTTGTTCCATTTTTTAAAAAATTTTTGCAGCTGCATCTTTCCATTCTCTCTCTTTCTTTTTTTCATTCCTTGATATGGGGAAAATCCAGACAAACAAGAGGCCAAGCTGCCTACAGTTAAACTCACTGCACGTTGTTAACGTGATGGAAAACATGGTATAGATGAAATTGTGAGCACAGCTGCAATTCCACTAACCTGAAAACTAGGTGTTCTACATAAACATGTATGGCTGTAAACATACAGAAAGAATTAAAAAGGATTAATTAATGAATGAAGATTGCAGTCTGAGCAGAACTGGGGGTTTGAGTTGTGTTTTCAGGCAGAAGTGTGATGTTTAAGTTTTCATACTGCCTAGCAGTGTACTGAAATGGGAGTTCTGCCATGAGCTTGATGTTTTTGCACTGTCTGACACAGAACAGCTTGGGGTGAACAAGTCTGTTATTAATGTATTGCTCAAAGGCAATCTGAAAACACAACGGCTGCAACATGTAGTTTGGCCTTAAAGAGGCACACTGAGAATCCTTTGCTGCCGGAGGAAATAGATGGCCCATGCTCTGTTTCAGGAATAAGCTACACGGATTTCTTTTCTCTTATTCAAAAATAAATGATCATGTTCTGCCCAGAAGTTTTTTGCCTCTCTGCAGATTATTTCCTCTCTTTTCTCCAGGTTACATAGACCATCTGCAGTGCAAGCAAGAGAATGAGGCATCACAGCTGAAGATGTCAAAAGTTTGCCATTTTCTTGCCCCGGCAGTTCAATGGTAGTTTTGAAATTTAATTCTTGCAAACTTGTGAAGCCATGAGTTCTTTGCTGGCTGAAAAATCAGACATTCAGGCTATAGGAAAGACCCTTGCTGGCCAGCAGAGCTCTGCTGATGCTGTGCGGTACTTGTAACAGAGTAGGACAAGCAGCTCTGTAACAATCTCACTCCATTAGTTTTCCAAAATGAGTGCCCTGCTCACCTTAATTTGCTAATGAGAAGGCTGTCTGACAGGAATGAATGAAGTCAGAGTATTAGCAGTTGGTGGAATAGTCTCCTTCCTGGCTCAATGATCCCAAGTGAAAGTCAGCTTCTGCAGGAGCTTCCCTTCGTGGCTGGCAGCAGACCTCAGCTCTAGCTCCAGACCCAAATGTTTAGACCCTATGGAGGCCCAGCGCAGCTCCTGTGTACACAGCTGAACTCAGGGAGCATCCAGATTTGGGCAGCACTCAGCTCCTCCAGCACACTGAAATACTAGAAAACAGACTAGGGATGTCACCCCATCCACAGAGGAGTGGTACAGCCAGGTTTCTGGGGCATCACCGATTCTAGATTCTAGCTCCACAAATCTAAGTGAACACTTTGGTCTTATATACCTAAGTCTCTGGGCTGCAAGATGGCTAAGCTGCATTTAGCCACAGGAAGAAAGTTGTGGCCTCTGGCTTTTAGGGCTGCCCAGCTCTCAGGCCACCCAGGTGGCCAGCATGACCTGGGCAGCCTTGTGGCCTTTCTCAAACTCTTCCCACCCCTACACGTCCCCAACCACATGAACATGGAGATGGGATGGGAGCTTGTTGGCTGTGCCCCAATGCCTTTCACGGGAACGGGAGACTGTGGCCCAGTGGCGTGGTTTGTCTTGCAGGGAGAGCCCACAGTTGGACCCCTGTGGCACATCTGGAGCATGAGTCCCAGAGCAGCAACGTCACTGCAGCAGTTCAGGTAGGAAGGAGCTTTCACGTGCTTAATGTGATTTCACAGGACCACAACCAGGAGCTGCAGTACCTCTCCTCCTCCTCCCCCTGTGCCAGATACACACTTCTCCTCATCCACCACTTGGAAAGTAATAAAGACAGGGGGTCTGCAGACTCATTGCTGGCAGAGCAGTGAAAAGGAGCCAGAGATGGCTGTGACTCCATTTTTCCGTTACTCAAAGAAATGATCTTCTTCTCTGGTGTCATGCACCTGGAGTAGGGAAATTTTGTTCCTCTTGTTAAAACTCCATTCGCGCTCTCTCTTGCTTATAAACTGAAACACAAGTTGGGATCCTCCTGCTTAATATAATTCAGTGCTTGCAGTTTAGTGTGATTATAGCTGATTTGTTTGATCTAGTGTATGAAAACTGTTTGTCATCTGCTACTTTACCCGATGTGGAAGGTTTGGGGACATCTGCACAGAGAGCAATATGTGTTGTATTAGCTCATAATACACTAATTATCATGGCCTCTATTTTATTTCCTTTCTGCACAGCCTGCTTCACTTCCCCAGGGGTTTCTCTGCACCAGGAAAAATACAGAAAAAATGTAGTTTTCATCAAGACCTCTGATGTTTCTAAAACAACATTATCCCATGACTTTTTCCTGCCAAACAGGGAATAAGAACTATGTTGAATCATCTTGGTGAGGCTGGAGCAAAGGAATCCTGACATCTTCAAGAGTTGTCTTGTGGGGGTTTCTCCATTTGGTGCTATTAGGGGGGCTCAGGAAAAGAAAGCACGTGGCCTTCAGGCTCACTGGCCAGCTCTCTGTCTGTGTGCCCAGGTGTCCTTCCCTCCAGTGGGAACCAGCCACTCATGGTGGTGGGTTGACGCCAGGTGCCCACCAAAGCTGCTCTATCATTCCCCTCCTCAGCAGGGCAGTGGAGAGAAAATATAACAAAAGGCTTATGGGTTGAGATAAGGACAGGGAGGGATCAGTCATCAATTACCGTCACAGAACTCAACTTGGACAAATTAGTTTAGTTTATTACCAATCAAATCAGAGTAAGGTAATGAGAAATAAAACCAAATCTTAAAAACACCTTCTCCCCACCCCTCCCTTTTTCCCAGGCTTAACTTTACCCCTGATTTTCTCTATGTCATCCCCCTGAGCAGTTCAGGGGGCAGAGGATAGGGGTTGCAGTCAGTTCATCACCCATTGTCTATCCCACTCCTTCCTCCTCAGGGGGAGGACTCCTCACACTCTTCCCCTGCTACCACGTGGGGTCCCTCCCATGGGGGACAGTCCTCCATGAACTTCTCCAACATGAGTCCTTCCCACAGGCTGTAGTTCTTCATGAACTGCTCCAGCGTGGGTCCCTCGCACAGGGTTCAGTCCTTCAGGAACAGGCTGCTCCAGCGTGGGTCCCCCACAGGGTCACAAGTCCTGCCAGCAAACCTGCTCCAGCGTGGGCTCCTCTCTCCACAGGTCCACAGCTCCTGCCAGGAGCCTGCTCCAGCGTGGGCTTCCCACAGGCTCACAGCCTCCTTCGGGTGCATCCACCTGCTCCGGCGTGGGCTCCTCCCCGGGCTGCAGGTGGAGATCTGCTCCCCCGTTAACCTCCGTGGGCTGCAGGGGCACAGCCTGCCTCACCATGGGCTGCACCAGGGGCTGCAGGGGAATCTCTGCTCTGGTGCCTGGAGCACCTCCTGCCCCTCCTTCTTCACTGACCTTGGTGTCTGCAGAGTTGCTTCTCACACATATTCTCACTCCTCTTTCCAGCTGCAGTTGCACAGGTTTTTTCCCCCCTTCTTAAATACGTTCTCCCAGAGGCGCTACCACCATCACTGATGGGCTCTGCCTTGGCCAGCAGCGGGTCTGTCTTGTAGCCGTCTGGCATTGGCTCTATTGGACATGGGGGAAGCTTCCAGCAGCTTCTCACAGAAGTCACTCCTGCAGCAATCAACACTACCAAAACCTTGCCACGCAAACCCAATACATTCCACTCCTCACCTCTGTGAAATACATATTTAAGAATTATCATTAAAATCCACATTCATCACACAATCTTCACAAACTTCACTCACATCAACAAAAAAAGAATTCCCCACACCAAAATCAAAACAACATCACCACAATGCCAAACAAAAGTAGACAAATTACACACAATCCACCCCTCGTCACTTCACCGCAATTACAACAACAGAAAATTCCCCACGATTATTCTCTCTAACATTGTTCAGTCCATGTTTTACCTGTAACCTCTCCCAATTACTATCATTATCTCTAATTCCTTTGACCCCATCTTGGGTGGTCCAAAAAGGACTGTGGTGGGTTGACCTTGGCTGGATGCCAGGTGCCCTCCAAGCCACTCTGTTACTCCCCTCCTCAGCAGAACTGGGATGGGGGAAAGAAAATAAGATGGAAAAAAAATCCTGTGGGTCAAGATAAAGGTAGTTTAATAAAGCAAAAGAAAAGGTCGTGCACAGAAGCAAAGCAAAACAAAAAGATTTTATTCTTTACTTCCCATCAGCAGGTGATGTCTGGCCACTTCCTAGGAAGCAGGGCTTCAGTAAACATAGGGATTGCTCTGGAAGACAAATGTCATAAATAATGAGTGCCCCCCTTCCTTCTCCTTTCTCTTAGCTTTTATTGCTAAGCAGACATCATATAGTACGAAATATCCCTTTGGTCAGTTGGGGTCAGCTGTCCTGGCTATATCCCCTCCCAAGATCTTGCCCACCCTCAGCCTACTGGTGAGGGGGGAATGTTGGAGAGACAGCCTTGTAGCCAAAACACTGAGTGTTGTCAACACCTTTCTAGCTACCAATACAAAGCACAACACTATGAGGGCTGCCATGGGGAAAATTAACTACATCTCAGCCAGACCCAATATGCCAGCACATGCATGAGTGCTGTCCCTGGGAGCACCCTTGGGAAGATGTGCACACTGTGTCAGGAGCTGAAGAGCCTTCCCAGGTGTCACGCTTTAGTGCTACCCAACAATAAAGCAGGTTTTCACCACAGAGGATACAGCTGAGTGGTTCGAGCACTCTCATGTGCAATTCACTTTGCCAGCAAGTCTTTCCCCCCTAAAAACTCCATTTGAAGCCTGAGAAGTGTTTTCAGTGAAACCTGTCCGATGGTGTCCATCACTGACATCTGGTCCCACTACCAGCTCCCAAGAGCACATCTTCCCTCATCCTTGTCGGGCTCTGAGGGAAGCATGTGAGTTCCCGATGACAAAACTCCTGTTAGCTTCAACAGGACAGCATCAAGCCTTTGGCATCCAATGTTGTGCTGGTTTTCAACCAACACCATCAGGCTGCAGCCCGTTCCTAAAATCAGTGAAGAGAAACTCTGTGACTGATGACAACACTGCAGCCTCTTCATCTCACCTAGTTGGATGGGGGGAAAAAACAAGACAGAAAGGTTGTGCAAGTCTGAATTTAGCCACTTATCTCCTCAGACATATCTGTTTCTGTGCAAGCAAGAAGAAAATGGGTAACTAACATACAGCTCTGCTACTCAGCAGCTGGCCCCTGGATCCTTCTCTGTGGTGCTAAATGTGTCCCTGGCAAACAGAAGGTTGATATTTTAAATAAGGAATTAATGAAAATGTGCTCTTTTCCTGCTTGTTGTCCCTTTAAATTCAGTTTCCAAGGAAACGGGTCTGGAGAGGCTGCCTGGAGGGAGCCAGGAGAGATCTCTGCCTGGCCGCCTTCCCCTCCGAGTTGCCAGCTGAGCCACCCCAATTGCCACGCTTTTACAGAGGTTTTCTCTGTTGTCATTTACGCCTGGAATAGGGGTGATGGCTCCTCGTGGATTCCTTCTCTAAGGAGTCGTGAGGTGGTCAGCCATGCTGCTGTTGCCTGCAGCTGGGACACTTGCAAGCGGAGCTCCTCTCATTCCATCGCCCATCTGGTGGAGCGCAGGCTCACCTGAAGCCACTGCAATGCCACCTCACTGAAAATGTCACTCCTGTTAGAAACATCCATTCCACCAGTTTTTTCTTTTTTAAAAGTGGTGGCGGGTGTGATCTGAGCACTCAGACTGAGCTGGGAGTGGTGGTAGAGGGACAGATTTTTTGTTAATTCAATGTTTATCCTAGGGGAAAATTTGAGACACCACCTGGAGTACCAGCTCTGGTGTTCAAAGCACAAGACAGACACGGACCTGTTGCAGCATGTCCAGAGGAAGGACATGAAAATGGTCAGAGGGCTGAAATGCCTCTCCTGTGAAGAAAAGCTGAGAGAGTTGTTCAGCCTGGAGAAGAGAAGGCTCCAGGGAGACCTGATTGCAGCCGTTCAATATATAAAGGGGGTTTATAAGAAAGGTGGAGAGAGACTTTTTACCCAGGGCCTGTAGTAACAGGACAAGGGGCAATTATTTTAAACTGAAAGAGAGTAGGTTTAGATTGGACATAAGAAAGAAAGTTTTTTACATTGAGG
This sequence comes from Strix aluco, assembly GCF_031877795.1. Classification (NCBI taxonomy): domain Eukaryota; kingdom Metazoa; phylum Chordata; class Aves; order Strigiformes; family Strigidae; genus Strix; species Strix aluco. The sequence continues at coordinate 105,832,242 of NC_133932.1, forward strand.
GTGGTGAGACACTTGCATAGATTGTCCAGAGAAGTTGTGGGTGCCCCATCACTGGAAGGGTTGAAGGCCAGGTTGGACGGGGCTTTGAGCAACCTGGTCTAGTGGAAGGTGTCCCTGCCCATGGCAGGGGGGTTGGACTAGTTAATCTTTAATGTCGCTTCCAACCCAAACCATTCTGCGATTCTAGGAAAATTGTATCACTGAGCCCCTCATTTCTACCAGACCCATCACCATGTTGTTTTACAGCAGTGTGGAGAACAGCATATGTCCTGAAAAATGGCCTGAGAGCTTTCGGCTGTGGTCAAGGGTGTAGCATTTCTTGGACTTATGCTGAAGGACTGCACTGGGTACAGAGTGAGGCAGGATATGGCTGCATCCATACCTTCCTGGATACTCAGCCTGGGTTTCTCTTAGAGGGAATTCACTGACTCGTTCTCAAAGAGACCTGTGGAACAAACTGTCCTATGTACAGCACAGAGAATCAGTGGAGTAGGACCCAAAAGGAAACTGTAAAGTGATGGTGTTTGGCTGTGTAGATCCACCCTTTTTCCAGGTGAACAAAACCTAAGGGTCTTAAACCTTTTGGGGTTGCACAGTTCCAGGCATGGTGGCTGTTTTTACCAATGTTGAGATGCATCTGCTTCCATTTTTGTTAGCATTTGAGGAGATGCCTCTGTGAAAGGTTGTCTTAGTGACATCTGAATTTTTAGTGGAAGCTGACTAGCGATATAAGCTTCATCCACCCTCACAGCTGAGTCCTGCAGACAAATACAGTTCCAATGTAAAAACAAAAGTAATTTTTAAATGTATGTAATCCTAATCAGAATAGTTCAATGTTAGCTGTTTTTGCTTCAGAAATGCATAAAAGCATTGCCCTCCTTAGTTACCTAGATGCTTGCCTATAATTAGAAAGACAGACTATCATATCTGAGGTATAATACTGAGATCATTTTCTGCAAGCCAGATGAGCAATGTCTTGCATATTGTACCAGAAATATTCTCTGCTTGCTTCTGATGCAGTCTCAGATGGAGTATGACCTTCATTGTTGTGAAACAAGACTTCAGGGAGGATGTAAACCCATACTGGGGAGAATTCAGAGAGCAATGGGCATGACCAGAGGTCTAGGAAATATGACCTATGAGACAAAACTGAACGAACTGAGGTTGCTTAGTGTAAGTGGAGACAAACCAAAGGGATACATCTCAGTGGAGGGATGAAGTAAAACAGAAGAGAGGAAGGTAATAAAATGCTTTCCATGTCCACAATGGATAGAAGAGAAAAAACGAGCTTAAAGTGCAACAAGGGAGCCCCTCTAGATGTTATGAAAACTTTCCCAGTGATAGGGACAGCGGAATAAAATAGACACTTAAGAGAGGTTATCTAAGCCCAATACCTCCGTCTCAAAGCAGAACTGGCAGCTGCTTGCTCTCTCCTGACTTGAGCCATTTTCAGTGCCCGAGACGCCATCCCATCTTCGGACAGCCTTTACCAGTGTTCACCATGAGTTCCCTTTGCGGAAAGCTAGCCTAATTCTTCACTTTTTATCCATGGTAAACGATTCACCCACTCTTTTTTTTTTTTTCCTCACTTTTGTGACATCTGGGCACACTGTGATGCCTTGACCCCTCTCCCCAGAGCTGCTCCCCCCGGCCGCCATTTCCCACCCACTCGGGAGTGCACTGTCATGGCAGTGTCACCTCTCTCCAGACTCTCCTCCAGTTTCTCTAGATCATTTTGCATGCTGCTGCAGTTCTCCAGCCTGCCGGGATAACCCTTCCCGTACAGTGAGAGAATAACTTTTTGATGCCACCATACCGAGGGCCCGCCCTGCCCGCAGCCGCGCCGGGGCGGGGACTCGAACCCGCGTTCCCGCCTCAGCGAGGGCCCGCCGTGCTCCGCGAGCGGAGGAGGTTTGACCGCCGCGGGCCACCGTCTGCCGGCGGTGCGCTGCCGGGCGGGTCCGGGCGGGTACAACGGCCGCGGGAGCCGGAAGAGCTGATCGCGTGCACCGCCACCTCGCCCCGTCCTCCGCCCCGGCCGCCTGCCCCGCCATGAGCGAGAAGGGCGAGCTGGACCTCACCGGGGCCAAGCAGAACACGGGCATGTGGCTGGTGAAGGTGAGAAGCCGCCGGCGCGCCCCTGGGCCCGGCCCGGCGCGGCCTGTGGCGGCCGGGCCTCGCCTCTCGTCCCCGCCCCGCCGTGTCCGGAGTGGCGGCGGCGCGGAGCGGGGCCGTGCCTGGGGCGCGGGGGGAGCCGGCCCGCGGCGTGGGGCCGGGGTTGCCCGCATCAGGCTCGCCCGGTGCCCCCGTTTCCTTTCTCGTGGGCACGGGGGCTGGGCGAGCTGCGACGCGGGGCGTCTGCCCGGGTAGCTGCTGGGGTAAATGAGACACTACAGGGAAAATCGGGTTACGTGGGAGCTGTCCTTGGCTCGTGCTTTATTAGGAGTAACAAACACGGTAGCCTAACTTTTATTTTCCCAAAACTCTGAGAGTCGGAGAAAGTTCGAGTGCTCCCAAGTTCACATCCTGGTTAAAAAAAACAAGGACAATAAACGCTTGTGTCTTGTCACTACAGCTCACCTTGGTGCTAGAGAAGTGCAGCTATAGTGAAGGTGCTATGAAAAGATACCAAGATCATCAAATCAAACCCAAGCACCCGTCTGGTGCAGGGCCGCGCTCACGTATGCTCCTGCCAACAAGGCCGCCACTGCCTACGTATCACCTCTGTTCTGTGGAGGGTCTTTCTGTCAAAATGGCTTGGCTGCTTTTGCTGGCAACAGCAAGCCTTGGCTCAGAAAAGAGAAGACTCACAGCCAGTGGGGGAATATGTGCCTTGGCTCCCTTCTAGTCCCCTGTGGGTGTGCCCCCGTTTTTCTAGACCTGCATTTGTTCTGTCTGGGGAGAAGCAGTAGCCTCTTGTTCCTCCTTTGGGGATGGAGGAAACAGGCTCATACCATCAACTTGAAAGAACCTGTAGGGACAGGGTAGTACCCAAATACTGGTCCTAGGTGGTGAGGGGGTGTGACAGCATCATACTTCAACTACCAGAACATCTTCTTGTGGCCCTCAGAAATGGTGGGGAGTTTCAGACTTGCTTTGCTGTGCAGAATTTCTGGTGGTGGGTAGGTCGCTGCATCTGGCTTCCTCTTTGATACTGACACCTGAATGTCTGGTTTCAGAAAACCGTAATGAAAAGTGCATAGTCCTCTAATTGTAATAGCTTATGCAGGACAGTAAAAATGAAAGCTGACAGCAGAAAGCTGCGGAAGTCTATCATGATACACTGAGTGACAGGGTGATAAAGTGGCAGAGGAAATTCAGAGTTGAAAAATCTAATCTGACATGCATAGAGAAAAACTATCCTAATTATATGTACATGGCAATTGGGTCTCTGCTGGTTGTCATTCAGGAGGAGGTTTAGTTTTTCAGTAGATGTGGATAACTATAAGAATGTCATGTCAAATGAGCGGATTCAACATTGGGCATGATTACAAAAGATACAGAGAACAAAAGAGAAAATATTATTGTGCCATCATATTGCCTGTATCCTGAATACTGTGTGTAGTTGTGGTTTCATCTTCCCCATCATGGAAAGTATACAGTGGATCTAGAAACAGTACAGAGGAAGGCACCAGGGATGATCTGGGTAGCAAAGAATGCTGGATGTGGAGGGAGCTCCTAAATACATGGTTACCTTTCAGGTTGGCAAGATGATTTTGGAAGTCTTACGGAGGTCTGAAGTAATGAGTAATGTCACAGGTGGGTAAGGAAGAAGTGAATAGGCAAAGGGAAGAGTAGGTTTGAACACAAGAATAAGAGGTGTGTCAAAGTAAGTCATGTAGTGGGGCTCAGAGCAAACAAAGCAGGTACCTTTTTGGACAATATGTAGTTAAATTTTGGAACTTGTTGCAATAGAAAGTTGTGAATGTCAAAACTCTGCAGAAGCTCAAAAAGCCTTTAGACAAATTCAAGTGAGAAAATCAGATTGAGAGATTAAAAATAAATATGCTTTCATACCCCAAGACTGCCGAGTAAAAGATCCTAGAAATCAGAAGAGCATGCTGGGGAAATACCTTTTCTTCTTATGTTGTACTGTTCTTCCTGAAGTATCCACTGTTGGCTGCATTTGCAGACAGGACACTGAACTTGCTTGTCCTTTAGTCTGATACAGTTTGGCGTTTCTTGAAGTAAGCCAATAATTTTAAGGCATATCTGTGCTTATAGTTGATCCCACTCCGTGACCACAGAGTGCTGCCTGGTTTAATGAGAAAACCACAGTAAAAGGAACGCTTAAATACGACTCTTCTAAGTAAGTGTTAATGTAATCCTTCATGCATGTGGTCTGAATTTATAATTTGTCTGTCTTCTTGTATAATAGTGATAATTAAAAAAATATTACAAAGTTGCTAACATTGATAGGCCATAGCAAGGGATGTGCAGGATTTTATCCTTTGAATTTCTTCATACCTGAACTTGAAAACAACCATCCTGTGTTACTAGGACCTTCAACACAGAGGCATGACAGTGAGTAACACCTGCACTTTTTATCTTCACTAGCTAGGATGAGGCTGAATTTATCCTTCCTTTGAGGGAGAGAGCTATCTATTCTGCTGGAATAAAAAACCTGGCTTATTTAATTTCCTTTTATCATGTATTATGCTAGTGCAGGAAGTATTCCAGAGAGACTGCTTAACAGGCAGTAAAAAATATAGTAATGAGTATTTTAGAAGAATGAGCAGTAAGAGAAGGTACCAGAAATGGAGTGAGTTGGTGTGAGTTGGTTTAGTACAAACCCAGAAAGCAACTGGCATAAATTTTCTGTGTTTTCAGTGAAAGCTAAGATAGGGGAATATTATAAGAACTGTTGGTTATATACTGGTAAAGTGAAGCCCATTTAGTGTTAGTGTTAGAATTGTTAATTTCTTGTTCCCTGTATGGTGATTTGGGTTTTTTTTTATTTAATCTGCTGCATTGATCTGTATTTAGAAAGGTGATATCTTTATATAATTTCTTTTTTGTATGTTCAAAGGAAAATAGAACCTGACATCAGCCTTACTCAGTTTCTGATGTACATACTGCATACGGATTGCTATATAGAGAAAGAGCTAATAATTTAATTTCATACAGAAAACTGGAAGTAGTTTATTACAGATAGGGGCTGATTGTGTGTTTTGTTCAAAAGGCAGATAGGAAGCTGTGAATAAGCTGAAGACGTATGGAGCAGGGGGCCCTCGTGTTGTACTGTAGCTGCAGGGTGCCTCATGTACTGGAGCCTGGGTGTTTGTATGACGTGAGTAGCAAGAAGAAAACGGCAGTGTGAAGACATCTTGAAGCGATGCTACTTAGTACATCAGATTTCTTTTTGTGATTAATTTGTATGTTTTTATTGAGAGAAGAGTGTTCTTACCTACAAATCCCAGAATAAAGGCCACTTGTCTTGAAAACGTTCAGTAGCCCTTCAGTATGAGAGGTACTCTGTCCACAGGTTAGTCTTTCTGTAGGTATGTATTTTTCAAAATCCTGCTGTGGGATCTTTGAAAATTCTTTCTGCTCTGTAAAAGCAGGTCACTCTTGTTTTCTGTACGCTCTTCCGAGCAGTGTTAAGAGTTTGGAAACTGACTGTTCTTCATAAGTTAAATTTTTATTCTGATAAAGGTGAAAGGAAGTGGCAAAATAAGATGTGTACAGTGTGTAAGACTTTATCTTCCCTGTGATTGTTTACACCATTAGCGTGGAGCTACAGAGTTTAGCGTGTGGTTTTGAGAATACCATCTGGTTTTATCTGAAGTATCTGTGTATAGCTAGAAGTAATCCTTTGATCACCGTCCTTCATAACCCTTTTCCTTTCTCTGTGTAGCCCTTGACTGCAGGTAGGCCAGCAAAAAGATGATTAATTACGCTCTTTGAGACTGTTTCCCATGCAGCTGAAAAAAGTATGATTGATCTGCAACCTCTTAATCAGAAGAAATTCCCTGTCTGATTATATTATATAGCAAGTCCTTCACTCCTTGTCCACTCGTACTGAATGTGTGTCTATCTTATTTCCGAGCAATATAGATTAGATACAGATTAGGTGTGAGCACATAGTAATATTTCTGCTGAGTCAGCTGGGGCACATGTCATAGCATTTATCTTGGCTTTAGAAAGAAGATGATCTGGCATGAAATCCACTGCAGAAAATTACCACTTTGAAAACTGTGGAAAAAATATATATTAATAGATAAATTCCTGGCTTTCTGTTGTGCATTTGTGGCATTTTTGACCCAGTGTTAGGACTTTATGGAAAGCTGGCATTTGCTTTGGCTGAGCAGTTGGAGGACATCTGGATTTTCTAGCTGTTCCACAGTACTTCATGGGGTGCTGTGAGACTAAAGGAAAGTGCGAAGAACCAGTACCAAGATGTTTTCTGGGTTTTTTTGAGCAGGTAAATGCAAGGTTAGTGTTAAATTCATTTGAGTTTTAGGAAGTTAGCAGGTTGCTGTTTGTCAGCAAGTTCCTGGAACAGGCTCTTTGCCTCCTCAGCTGTGCAGTGAAACTTGGCTTAGTTTTATTCTGTGCAAGGCAAAAATCAGACTACAAAGTGCCTCTTCGCTGCTTGAAAGAGAAAATGCCACAGGCATAGCTTAGTACGTTTCTCTTTCTCACTGGCTGTGTCTCACACCATTTTTGTGTGTGGGCACAGATGTTTTCAGTAGCTGTGGACTGTGTGAGCCAGAATAAACTTTGCTGTACCAGTAAAGAACTTTCCTGCAAAATTAAAGAATGTAGATTTGTCCTGATGTGTCATGAGCATATGAAGAAAAAAGGTATAACATTCCTGTATCAGAATACTTCTTTAGTACGTGGCATGGGAACAGCAAATGACTTTTCATTTAACAAGTCACTGTTTTTCTAGACACTGAGACTAGGTCTTTAAGATGATGTTCTCCCAGCGATTGCTGCATCCTTATTAGAAAGAAAAGGGTTTATAGGAAGTAGGAGGTTCTATTAGACTGCTTTCAGCTATTTCCTTTTGAAATAAAAATGGTAATTTCCATCTCACTTGAACATCTTACAGTTAGTTTTAAATAGTGAAATGTGAGATTGTCCTTACTGCCTCAGGTCTGTATTCCACCTCTTGATGTGCCACAGTACTTCTGCATCACATAACTTGTATGTAGCGGGGAAATCGCTCCAATCTCAGTTTGTTGTACTAATGTGTCATGTTCAGTCTTTATAAAAACCGTCATAGAAAAGACAGTCGTAATTGCAGAATGGTGGGGAAAAAAAACCTGTGATCTGCAGAGCATTGCACTTATAACCGACTGTGCTAGCTTCTTGCAAGGGAAGGTAGACATGCCTAGAACTGATGCCATACAGTGGAGCAGAGAAGGTAGAGAAGTTCCTTGTTCCTCTGGGACTAAACTGGGAAGCTTGAAGTACCTCACCAGGGCTGGATGCACGGACATACGGGCTGAGCTGGGAGCTCCTCTCTGAGGCAGGGCAGTGGCAGCCACCAGTGCAGGCCACCTTTTGAAGTCCTAGGGAACTGTGCATTCATACAAGTAATCAGATTTATAGGTGTTAATGAGTGATAACACCATATATGAAAACAAACTCTTAACCTTTTGATTTCACAGAATAAATGTTGTTTGTCATCTTTAAGCTTGCCTGGCCTTTAAGGAGAACCATGGTAACTCTGCTGAGCACTGGACACATTCTTCTGGCATTACCATCTCCAGAAAAAAGAAGTGCTGTTGCTGCTGCAAGCAGCGTGCATGCATCATCACGTCTGGGACACATCTGGGAGTCTGAGGAGCATGGGTGTGTGGCACAGCGGCAGCAGCAAGGCATTGAGGCTGACCGGGGAAGTGCCAGCTTTAGCTGGCAGTAGTTAGCTGGTACTTTTTTAGCCAGAGAGTTGAGAGGCAGGCTATGATTTCAGCTAATACTACATTGATGAGAAAAGGGGAAAAATGAGTCCACCTGAAAAGCCAGCTTCCAGCTTGTTCGTTGGTTATGTAGACACCTTTACTGTCCATCATGAACCCAGGTCATGCGATGCTGCACATACCAAAACCTTTGTAACTGAAGGAACTTGTGTGCAGGTGAGTCAGCATCACTGGAGCAACTTTTATTCCTTGGATGTATTGGATTAAGCAGGGCTGCTTGTTCCTGACCCTGCAGTGACCTCTGCTTTGTGCAGCTGTTTTGGGAAATGGGTTGGGGAGCTGGTTTGATTGTTCCACCTGCTAAATACAAAATCAGCACAGCTAAAACAGAGGAAATCCCCCACACCTCCCAGCTGGATCAGTCTGCTCTTTCTATATACTGACCAGCTGCACAAAGACTTTTCCTGATACAGTGGAGGTGTGGTAATGAGTGATGGGAGGCACATCTGCCTAGGGTAGTTCTGCTGCTGGAGAAGTGGACATCTGGTGGGAGTAGGGCTGCGGTTTGCTCCCCAATGTGTCTGAGGTTTCCAAACTCCAAGCCTTCCCTTCACAGCACCTTTTGGTGTCTTAAGTTGTAACTGTGTAACTTCTCATCATTGTGGTTGTTTTATGTTTTGTTTTGTTTTTTTTTTTTTCCCCAGAGAGATGGTAATTTCTAATGAATATTTAAAAGTATTGTTAAAATGATTGGGACTCCTTAGTTTAAGAATATGATGCTGATCTTATTTTGCCTTTCATGATTGGATAATAGTATTTGAGATTCAGGGTATTGTAAGATTTCTCCTTCATTTGGAAAATTTGGGCATCTACACCGGCCTTATTTTTGTGCTACATTATTCTCTTTGCTCTCCCTAACAGAATATATATATATAACAGCTTGAGAAGTGGGCCCATGTGAACCTCATGAGGTTCAACAAGGCCAAGTGCAAGGTCTTGCACCTGAATTAGGGCAACCCCTGGTATCAATACAGGACGGGGGATGAAGGGATTAAGAGCAGCCCTATGGAGAAGGACTTGGGGGTACTTATGGATGAAAAGCTGGACACGAGCTGGAAATGTGCAATTGCAGCCCAGAAAGCCAACTGTATCCTGGACTGCATCAAAAGCAGCGTGGTCAGCAGGTCGAGGGAGGTGATTTTCTCCCTCTACTCCGCTCTTGTAAGACCCTACCTGGAGTGCTGTGTCCAGCTCTGGGGCCCTCAGCACAGGATTGACATGGACCAGCTTGAGCGGGTCCAGAGGAGGGTCACAAAAATGATCAGAGGGCTGGAGCACCTCTCCTACGAGGTCAGGCTGAGAGAGTTGAGGCTGTTCAGCCTGGAGAAGGGAAGGCTCCAGGGAGACCTTATTGTAGCCTTTCAGTACTTTAAGAAAGATGGGGACATACTTTTTAGTAGGGCCTGTAGTGATAGAACAAGAGGTAATGGTTTTAAACTAAAAGAGGGTAGATTTAGAGTAGCTATAAGGAATAAATTTTTATGTTGAGGGTGCTGAAACACTGGAACGGGTTGCCCAGAGAGGTGGTAGATGCCCCATTCCTGGAAACATTCAGGGCCAGGTTGCACAGGGCTTTGAGCAGCCTGATCTAGTGGAAGGTGCCCTGGCCCATGACAGAGGTATTGACTAGATGATCTCTAAAGGTCCCTTCCAACCCAAACCATTCTATGATTCTATATTGTCTACCATACTTAGCTCATACTGTATCCTGAAGTGGTCAGAGTAAAAGCATTTAAAGTATAAAAACTTACACAATTTATATAGCTTTAAAATCTGCTTTTCTTGAAATCTGTCTTCTTTTCTTAGGTCCCCAAGTACTTGTCACAACAGTGGAATAAAGCTTCAGGAAGAGGTGAAGTGGGAAAACTAAGGATTGCCAAGTAAGGCTTTACTGTACCTTTATTGGTTGCAATTCTTAGAAGTTACCTGCAGTGAAACAGATTATGTTACACCTCTTATAATCCTGTTTATTGCAAACACTGTGCATATTTCTCTGATACCTGAATGATACTTGCTTGTATAGTGATTATGAAAATAAATTATATGAAATTACACTGGGAAGTGTCTGTATCCCATTACATGATGTTTGATTTCTTAAACCCAAGAAATATGCACATCTAGCTGGAGAATGTTAACTTACTTGTGCTATTTTGCTGCTTCTGTTCTCACCTGCTGACTTTCCCCTTTATTCTTGGGCATCAGCATAACAAAAAAAATTGAGCAGCTCAGGAGTGAAGATGAGTAACTAAACTAGAATTTGAATTTGCTTTTTTATCAGGGAAGCTAAACTTGTGGAATTAGATTATGGAAACTAAAACATTAAATATTTTCTTTTGCAGAAATCAAGGAAGAACAGAAGTAAGTAATTACTAAATACAAAGGCTGTGAACGTGTTATATTTTGAATTCTAAAAATTGTTTAGAACATGCTGGTTTCTGATGTCACATCTTTTTCATTACACCTGTAATGAAGCATTGTACCACAGAATCAGGAGGAGAGAATTCTGTTCATAGCTCTGCCTATCATTGTACTGTGGGACTTTCATCAGGTCTCTTTGTTCCCGAAGTTTGTTTACTCGTCTGTAAGCAGCAATCGTAGTAGCAACCTTCTCTCCAAACATTTTGAGATGTATTAGTGCAAAAGGCTGTCTGAGAACTAAGGAGGATGATGATAAAACAAAAGAAGTTGGAGATGGAGGGCTGCAATTTCAGAAAGTATTCTGTCTTGTATTTGGAATTCGGTCCTACTAAATATAAAGCAACTTGAAGGTTTTTCTGCATGCAAAGGTAACTGCTTTATTAGCAGCCTCAGTGAATGGCAGTAACTTCCTTTATCTTTTACAGGAGATAAGGAAAGTTGCATTAATTAGAATTACTTCAAATACCACATAGGTCTGTCACTGAACTGGAAGAACTGTGGACTGAAAAGTGGCAGGGAAGCAAGCTGCATTTGCCATTTGATAACCTGACCAAGCTCCTTTTAGAATAAGTGGAGAGAGTTCCACTGGAGATTTGGATGTTTGCTTGGACTCTTCTAGGCTGGAGTATGAAACAACCTCCCTAAGTTTGTGAGCCCCACACCAAAATCTTGATATAGATAAGAGCCACAAAGCTCATTTTGCAGTCTGTGTAGAGCCAAGTGTTGAGGAACCCCTGAGAACGTATGGCTTCCAGGGGACCCTGTTGCTGCATGGCAGAATGAGGCTAAGCAGGATGTGCAGGAAAAGCACGAAGTGCCAGTCTGAAGTCTCTCTCTTCAGGTTTCTTGCTGCACATAGGGATTCTGGTCACCCAGTCCCCCCAGTACCTCCTCAGCTCCTGTATTGGGCATACAATGTAAACACAGCAAAGGAACCATATTTTAACCTCTCCTGGGCCGCATGCAATTCAGGAGTCCCCAGGCTAATAACACTTGTATTGGTACATTAGCACTTTTTCTGGAACTCACCTGGCTGTGTGAAACATTTTAAAGCACTCATACTGAACAGTGTCTGAAAACCTATTATGCCTTACATTTTAATAAGTAAAATCAAATTGTTCTCTGACTTCAGGAGGAATTAATTTACAATTTTTTAAAAGATGAGTAAATTTTATTAAGTACATGAAAGCTTTCGATTCTGTATTTCAACTAGAGATCAATATAGTAAGACTCTTATCCCACTCTTTATGTTTTTGAAATGGAAATGTGCTATACTACTTGTGTTTTCTCTCTTTTTGTTTCCCCATAACTCGTAAAGCTGTGTAACTGAGTCTGTTTAGTAACACTGTGGTAATTGTGACTGTTAGGTGTCATTTACTTTGAATGAAGAGCTTGCAAGCATCAATGATATTGGAGGAAAACCTGCTTCAGTCAGCGCACCAAGGGAACATCCATTTCTTTTGCAAAGTGTGGGAGGACAGACCTTAACAGTGTTCACCGAAAGTTCAGTAGGTAAGTTAGAATTAAAGTTATTTGTTATGATTCCAGTATACATTATTTCAATAAACTGAATGCTCTAAAGGCCAGAAGATTCGTAAGTCAGATTTTGACTCTGTTTTGTTGTTACCTGCATACATAAGACTCTTGTACTTTTTTTTGTGTCTGTCTCTTTTCTTCCTATGATTGAGCAACTAATTTAAGTTCTCCGTATGGGGTTATCATGTACATTTCAGCTGTGGGTCTGCTGAAGAGAACAGAGAGAGTATGGAGTGCAGTACATTTTGTATTCCCCTTTAGGGTTTTCAGTGGAAAAATGTTTTTGTGTTCCCATGTACTTTTGAGATCAACTCATTTATTTTTTTTCTCTGCTGTGAATATATTTTTATAAGAATGCTCATTCTTCCTCTGTCCAGTTGAACAGATCCATTTTAGCAATAAACACATCTGTTAACCATACTTTCTTTATGTATATATATGGTTTAAGTGTTTTAAAGCTTAATAAGGTCATAATAACAGACAGTCCAGCAGTAAGGTTATAATTTTTCTTGCTGGATTTCAGCTGTTTGGCCTGTCTTAAGTTCAGCTCAGTAGCTGTATGTGTGATTAGGATATTCAAGACCATATGTCCTAAATTGCATGTTAGACTTAAGGGACATGGTAGTGTTACAGTGTACAGTAAGTTCAGCAGACTGCCTTGCGTGTAACTCCCATGTGCTGTAAGGTTTTCTACTAAAATTACATGGTCATGTTCTGGATGTTAGAGAGAGAAGGAAGGTGTCTGCAGAGTGTATCTCATTGTCTGCAGAAGGTACCTCAGTTTCAGGCACTTAGGTTGTCCCCAGAAGACAAATAATAGTAATATTTTTTGATACCCCTGCCTTCTGTGGGACAGAAAACTACAGTGTGACCAGCTTCCAGTGTTTTGATGTTCACAGGCTTTTAAGTAATTGCTGTGATGGCAGTGTGATGCTTTATCAAGGAGGGAGAATCATAACTCACAGGGCAGAGTTAGAGTACTTACTAAGTTTGACCACCTCCTTTCTAAAATTAATTTTAAAGATTTAATGGCTGAACATTGAGATCTTAATGTACAGGTAGCTTGCCTGTCTCAGTTGTGTTTAGAAATACAAGCTCTTATGCTACAACTCGGGCACTTTCCATTTGTTACCCCTTTCTTTGAAACAAATGTAATCATGTTATTGGTTTTTCACTTTTTAAAAAAATTGTGTTTTCATGTGTGTGACTTGCAACAATTTAAAATACTGTGTTTTATGATTCATAGATTACAAATGTGGAAAGAGATAGGGAGGGAGTTTTCAAGAATGTTGCAGGCATTTTAGTAGTACCTCATCCTTTTTCATTTCTCTGTGCCCCAACCTCAGAATGCTTGACAGAAGAGAGAGATTTCAGGTGTGAAGCTGTTTAGAGTATACATTCAGTGATTTTTGCATGTTTTCTGTGAATCCCATGGGATTTTGATTCCTAAGACACCTTTTCATACAAAATATTGCTTAAAAAACCTCTAACGGTAACTTACGCTGCAGTGAGTGCAAATGCTTAACTTGAATGTGGAGTATTTGTCATCAGTTTGAATTAAAGTCATTAGAATGTGATAGTTAGAAGATGCCTCTTTATTTCTGTTTTACCATCTGTAATACCAGTGTCTCGAAACCTTTAGGTACTTAGAAGCTGTCCAATTTTTATTTAATCAATTAAAAATTTTGCATTTCTTAGCAACTAGAAAATGTTATTCAAGGACCATGGATCTATTGAGTAGAAGTTATTATATTAATCAGGAGCAAAGGGTAGTTAGTGAAATGAGAAATGTTTGGAATGAAGCACTGAATAAGCATAGACCCTGTCAAAATTGGTTTTGCTTGAGATTAGCAAGCATAACATGCAGTCAGTGAGTTTTCATGAAACTCGCTTAAATGCAAAATGGCTAAAATGTGTTGCTGTTGTGTTAAAGCTGGTGTTGGCAGTACGATCAAAAATAAACAATAATGCGCTTTTCTTGCTTGGATTTTTTTGGTTGTAAAGATGAATGTGACACAAATATTCCAAATTCCAGTCAGATTTCTTGCAGACACCACGTTCTTGCAGCCACACTTTAGTGTTTAAATGTGTATTGCCAGTATGTTTTGAGCTCCATGGCCAATTTCAACAAATTTCATAGTGAATTATGGATAGTGTGAAAACAGGTGTCTGAAGAGTGGAATGAAACTATATGGATATCCCAACTGAAAGAAAGGCTGCTACCCTATTTGATGCCAGAAAGTCCACATGGGAAAAAACACTATAATTATATCAACCATGGAAAAAGACTCAATAAAAACGTACACGTCTTTGCACATCAGTCAATCCTCAGTAAGAGACAGTCATAGGAACTGAAATTCATTCATTCTTATGTTCACAGACCACTATTTGTCTTCAATTTAGAATTTGCATATTTTTGTCAAAAGCATTGGTGATCTTGTTCCTTTTTCTTCTGCAAAGTGCACCATGTGAGAGAATCAATATGCCAGTTTGAACCATGGGCCAAAGATCAAGCTGGTATGGAACTGCAGATGGCATTGCTAATGTTGCATCTGGAAGGATGCATTTGAGGAATTATGCAAATGAAATATGGATAAAAACGTGCTTCGTGCGCTATTACTCTTGGTCAGTACCCTTCTTGAGGACTGAATTTACCTAAAATGGAACAAATGGCATAAAACACTTGTGTTTCTTTCTATTGTAAAGGGTAGGGGTTTTTGGTTGTGGGTTTGGGGATTTTTTTTTTCCATTTTTTTGGAGCACATTAAAAGCTGTAAGATCTATTCTGTGTGCTGTCCTCTAATCCTGGGATCCTTATGTTGTAGTGACCATCTTTTTGATAGTCTTTCAGAAAATGAATGAGGGAAGACAATGCTGTCTCTGAAATATTTTGTAATCTTGGAGGATACTGCAGGGAGTTTACATATTCTGGATAATTCAGCACTTTGCATTGACTCCTCAGGTCACTTCAAGCAAAAAAGATCAAATTTGACAAGTAATTTAATATTTTCTGCATGATGTAATTTCTAGACTTCTGAATGGGTTTTCTGTGGTTTTAGGTTTTTTTGTGTTAACTGAACTTGCTTCTAATAGCTGTTGTAGTTGGAAGAAATCCTTTAGTTCTTACACTGTAAACCTCTGGTGGTCCCATACTAGTTATTGGACAGCAGTAAGCTCTTCTGAGGTGCCATTTGCTATGTTCAAAGTCTAATGAATTGCAGTTCCTTAGTCGTCTGCAGTGTGTGTACTAGATCTGAGGTAATACAAAGCTGGATAAAGTGGATCCCATCCCAGGTACTATTAAAAATCAGGTCTATGTTGGATTTCACAAATGGTGCACTTCCTGTTTAGACTAACTATGGGGTTTCTTCTGTTCTTTTCTTTTCCTATTCATGTATTTTGAAATAGCTCTAATGAATAATACAGAGTAGTGCAATGCACTCTAAAAGTAGTAGTTGCAAAATATCTCCCTACTTCATTTGCAAGGCTGTTTGCACATGTGAGACATTGCGTTGTTTTCATTGCTGGGCAAATCGCTAAGACCTGCGGTGGTGTTCCTGAACATCAGTTTAACAGAGCTGGCGGGAAGTGTGGCTTCTCTGATGACTGCAGAGGGATCCAAAGCACAGTTGTCTCTTGCTGTCTAGGTCTTGCTGTCTAGGCTGGTTTCAGTATTATTTCTGCATTAAATATGAACTACGCTCTATTCCATAAACATCACCATATGTACATCAACAGTTGCTATGCAACAATGCTATTTGTGCTTCTAGTCATTTTATCTTATCTTTGTCATCAGCTATCATAGCTGTAATTTTTTGGGCGGGAGGAAAGGAGAGCATTTTGCATATATTTCAATGTGTTGTATTGAACAAAATGAATTTTTCTTATATGTGTATAGCTAAAGAACTATCTAGGGGCAAGTCATGGGTTTGATGTGTTTGGTTAAAATTGTTTTTCTCTGAGCTTCCTACTGGCAGACACCCTGGCATAAGGAAGTGCTATAATTTGACAGTTTCTTTCTTGGTTGAAGGAATGGGAACATGCTTTGTTAAACATTTAACAGCAAACTTCTCTCATTGTGATTATAAATTAATTCCCTTACTGCTTTAATTGCCTGTTGCTTAATTTTTCTCCCAGCAGGTAGTTTAGGATTGCAAGCTCTAAATATAAATAAAAAATGCAGCTATGTTATAGATAATGATAAAACTTTCTTACTGAGCTAGTTCTTGAAAAAATGTGCTACTAATGTGACTTGGGAAAACACAGACCTTGGCAGGCAATTACATCCCTAACTGTAAAGGACTGATAGATGGAGAGGAAGATTTTACACTGTAGGCACAAATAAATTATAAGATATTTCTGTAAAGTTGGGTGAGATGACTCATTTTATTGAAATCTTGAATGTGTCTTCACAACTCCCCCTTCATAAGTGGGATTGCCTTAATGCCTGGTTTAGTGACTTTAAATTCCTTCGTGCTTACTGAAAGTTAAAAGTGTTCAGAGAATTCCATTGACAGAATGACTACCAGACCTTTGTTTCTGAGCAGCATTCATGCATGGATTGTTTCACTGTTTCATGCTTCACAGAAGATTGTTGTCTCTTAACATTGCATTCTTCACCAGTTTTCCAAGTCTTCTTTCAGAATCTCAGTTCATGAAATTCAGTTTTTTTGTATTCCTGTTCAATAATACATATAGCTCTGCCTGTACACCTTAGAGCAGCTCCTTTATTCCCACACCCGTTGAATATTCTCCCCTTGTTTTGGTTTGTGGTTTTTTTCTTTATACAGCTTCTCATATGTGAAAGGACCTTTTCTGAGTTTGTACGTGAATCATGCCTACTATGTGACTTGCAATGAGTGATTGTATTCCAGTGAAAATGAATATTCAGAGGTTTATATTCTGTATTTTGTATCTTTATTTTTTGAAATATCAGATATATCCATCCATTTAAAGAAATGTGAAGGGAAGGAACACTAATAAAAATCCTGGAAATATGTTTCTTTCTTTAATTAAAGCAGTTACTCCTATAATTACATTTATTTATTTACAGTAAAATACATAGTGCTCAGAATCTTGATGCCTTGTGATACTACTACTAATCTTACTAGATGTATGTTTAACTTCTCAAATTTTTCATCAAACTATTATTTAGGAAATAAACACTCTCCCTCATCGTTTTGCCATGCTGAGGAGTTTTGACATATACCTGTCTACTTTAACAGTAATTTCCAGTACTTTAACAGTAATTTCCAGTTATCTCTCTCTGTTCAGGCTGTCACTTAACCACACGTTCGAGTCTCCAAAATGCTTTGGGGTCTTACTTAATGCTTCTTTGTTCCTTTATGTACTTCGGTCTTTCATGGACTATTAGCAGAAGAGGAAAACTTCCCAGCAGCCTCATGATCAAAAGAAATAGAAGCAACAGCAGCCTTTGAGATCTCTGGCATTTATGCAAATTTCCAAATATTTGTGAGGATCATAAAGAAGATGCAACCCATGATCAGAAAAGCAGAATACGGGACTCAAACTAGTCTAATTACAGATAGCATTTTGATGGTTCAAGATTTTGTATGTATTATTGTTACATATGGTCCATTTAGAAAACAACTGCGACTGCTTACATCATCTCTAAAAAATGAAAATTATATTTACTTACCTCGTATGAGTGTTGTGAGGATTAACAAATTACTATAAAGTGGGTTCAGCTGGCTGACGGGTAAACTCCTACTTTTCTTTTAATTTTTGTTGTTAAATCTATAGACTGTTTATTCCTGTACAAATTTAAACAATAGAGGATATAATGCATAAAATACATGGTATGTTTAGAATGGGCTCGGTGTGATGGGAATAGAATTGGCTTTTGGCCTACTTCATTGACTTAAAAGTTCTTTGTTTTTTTTCAGTCTCACTGATGTATGTGTATAAAAACCTACCCCACCCCCCCACCCGCCCCCCAGAAACCCAACAACAAAAAAACCCAACGCAACCAACCCCAACCTGTTGAAATTTATCTGTGAATCTTGCATGTTGTGGAGGAGGCTGAGCAGCTGTAGTCTGCATTGATAAAATATATCAAGTAGATATAGTTCAATATCTTTTACCTTCTTCATGATATTAGTACTGAGAAGATTTTTGAAACAGAGACTTGTGACCTAGTCATAACAAAAACAAATTGTCCAATTGTGAGAAAAAACCCACCGCTTCTTTGCGAGGCTTGAATTTTGTCTTGCTTTTTTGTCTCTGCTGTTGAGGGTAGATTCTGTTGATACATACAAGCAATCACACGCACTCCCTCTGTAGACATGATACACATTTATTGTTATTTGAATCAGAGATGCTATTAACCATTTTGAAATGTGATGTCTTATGCAGTAGTTTTGGTTAGGTAGCTAGTCTTTCACTGAAACAGAGTTAAAAAGAAACAGCTTTAAATCCAGCTGCTTCTTACATCTCAGTCCAGGCAGGGCTTGATAGTATGTTTGCATGTTCTTCATTACGTCCCCTTTGCTTCTTGTTTGTGTACTGAATGTTTCTTTAGTTACGTTACAACTGAGTTAGGGTATTGGTTGGGTGGTAACATTATGCTGTAAATGTGCTAAATACATACAAAAAATAATGTCAATGAGAAAATACATGGGTTTTGACAAACAGGCTATCCTGCATGTATATCTGAAAGTTGGCAGGGATCTTAACTCTCTTTGTGCATGCTCACAGGTGGGAAGAGGCCATATAATGATGTTTTCTCATTGAAAAAGTATGTGCCTTCAGCTGCTAAGTCTAATGACAGCCACCGGTAAAGAAAAAAGGATCTGTGACATACTGCTTTTTCCATGTGCATTAGTCCTCAGCCTGTTAGCCATCTCAATGAGAAAGCAGGGCCATTGGCCATGAAAGCCAGCAACAATCAGTTACAAGAAAAAGGTTTTGTAAAATATTTCATATTTTCAGTTCTGTTAATACCCAGCCTGTAAATGGCAGAAATGATCACACTAACTGAACTCAAAAATTACTCTTTAGTTAGAGCAGTAATTCACTCTTGCCTGTGAGTAGTCTGTAATGATAACTGTGACATGTCTGGGTTGAAAGCTACGGACAAGCATGTTTTACCATTTTTAACTGTATTTCAGATAAGTGAAAATGTTCTTTTTATTCTCTACCTTAGAAGATGTGTAAAAATGAGAAATATAGGAGGAGCAGTGAAATTTCAGGTTGACAAATTTATGTAGGGGTTTAATTTCATAGGACTTGGTAAGTGTTAGAACTCAGTTTACCAAAATACATCCGCCAGCTGCCACTTACTGAAATGTGGGATTGGAATTTCATGCAGAAAGCTGTTTCTGAATCTCACTGCCGTTCACCCGAGTGATAATTTTTTGGCGAGTCACTTTGCAACACCTGTGTCTAGGTTTTTCTTTCATGCATACTTTGATTCTGCTCTGTGGAACAGGGGATGTTTCTGATTATGTGTAATTTTTGTACCTGAGAAGTTGGGCTATAGTACAATTTGAAGACCAATGTTCAGAAAGGGAAAAGATTGAAGAAATAAATTCTTGCATGATCTGCAGAAAGGGTAGAGAAGAGGTTAATCAGTCAAGTTCAAAAATCTACGTAGTGCAAATTAAGAGCATTCTTTTGCAGAATTTTTATTAAATATACCAGTAATATTCATTTGTCTACAGTGACCAGTGAGATAAATGGATGCTATTCATTGTTTAAGCATAATCCTACTACTGATTTTGTGTAAACGTGTGACTTCATTCTTGCAGAGCTCATTCAGAGGTGTAATGGAGTTCTCCCATTTAAATTGTGAGTTTGGGCACTGAAGGAGATTTTTTGTTGTTGTTGTTGCTCCTGGTGGCAAATTACTCTTCAGCAAGTAAATTTATAAACATTAATCAAATCCAGTGATTGTGATTTTGTTGTAATTTATTGTTCTTTGCTTTGCAACCCACTTTTTGGATGTAATTTCAAATAATCAACACAGAAACATTATATTTGCTTTTTTGTTCATTTGTTGTTTTTTTTTTTTTCCAGAAAGCCAACCAGAAGAAAAATCTGAAAGCAGCAGTGCTGGTGAGTATTTGGTGACACTTTCCTTGAAACACTTAAGAAATTACTTACGACTGCAGCTTTTCAGTTTAACTTTTCAAGAAATCTGTGGATTAAAAAAAAAAAGTATTTTTTGTTATATTTCTAAGGTAGCATATCATTAAATTGAAAAATCACTTCATAAACTGATTATCTGCTGCGACCAAAAGCTTAAATTATTAATATTTTTTATTTGAATGAAGGGGAATCAAATGATGAGGGAGAGCTTTAGAAATGTAATGTTCTTTGGAATGTTATTTTAGATTTTTTTTTTTATTATTATTTCTCAGCTCTCCCTTTTTTAGGTTCATTATATTTTTTAGTTTGAATTCTTTTCTCTTGATTGGAAAGTATGTAGCAGATTTCCAAATCTTTTGTTATTTCATTTTAATTGCATAGACTAAGCAGTCAGAAAAATAGTGTGTCTAGTATTGTACTTTATTCAGTTTTTCTAATGGAGAAAAATGTTCTTGTGAAAGTTGTATAAATTCTTTGGGAAGAGTAAAAAGGGTTAGTTCACTGGTATTACCTACCAGTTACATATTAGTTAGTCCAACAATGTCTTAAGTACAGTTAAAAATTCTAAGGGCTCTTCTCAAACTGCACTTGTCATAGTAAAAGTGTCTGGGTTTTTTTACACAGTTCAGAGTATTGCCCTTCGATTGGTATTTTTCTGTGAGATAGGCAATATGCTTATATCAGATAGGATATCAGCCTTAGGAATCTAAAGATTTCATTTCAGGTCTGAGCTAGTCTGTGCAGGATTCTTTTACAGCCACTGAAGGAGACAGTTCCAGAAAGTCTTACTCTAACGTAGATATGTGCAAAGTGCAATTCTCAGCAGCTCGAGCAGAGCTCTCTTGAGGCTGTGTATTCCTAGCCTGCTCCCTTCTCTTCTGCTAAATCCTTTGGGCTTATATTACTGAAACTCCCAGATAGTACACGACAGGATGAGAATCTTACAGCGTAAAGTAGTGTTTAATAAAAGTCCTCTTTTTGGCTTTTATTAAAGAGATGTTTCAAAAATATCATTAACATACTAGTGCAAATAAGTGCCAGTGTTAGCAGGAGCCTGTGAACTTGGGAAACTAGACACGGCTAATATAAAATATATAGGCAAATCTCAGTTTTGTTAGTAGAAGGATTACCTCTGATGAACACAGATTAAATAGTACTGGGACTGGGCTGGCACTCGTAAGTGGTAATGACAGAGATAGCAGATGGACTGGAAAGAGTCTCACGCCCATGCCTTTCTTAAAAAGCAATTCCTAAACATAAGACTAATGCTAGTGGGTTTTCAAAATGTCTTCTTGCAAGTAATTTTTTGGACACTTTAACATGGAGATGTCTGTTTTTTCTAATGTTTGACTTTTATTTGAATTGCATTTCAGCATTGAATGTTGTCAAAAGTGTGTACTTTGTGTCTGGCTGGAAGTAGGGTTCGGGTTTTGTTTTTTGTAGGAGGGAATTCTTTGTAATACTGAGATGCTTTTTAATACACTGGCTTAAGCATGTCAAAAGACTAGTGTTAGAAATGTTACAGACTGTAGACTTGTACTGAATCCAAGGTGGGTTTTACAGCTTGCAGTTTTTCTCAGTTGCTTGTTAAAACCTGTTCACTGATTATATATTAATTGTGGTGTGGTTTTAAGGTTATGAAGGGCTACTTTCTAGAGATTAGTTTTTTATACCACTTGAAAACTGAGACTCGCTGCTGTGGAATGTCATGTGTAAAGCAGATCTTGAGAGTTTAACTGCTAAAATGAATCAAAATTTTGATCCTTACATTGCATTTCTCTGATGTTCTTTAGTTGTAGGGATGCACCCTTGATTTTTGCTTGGCTTTTGGGGTTTTCATTCTGTTTGTTTGCCTTTGAATGGTTGAATTGTCTGCTCTTCACTCTTGATGTCTCCTCCTTGTTCTCCGAATAGTGTGTAAGTTGCCCACGTGTTTAGTTGTTTGCATTTTTGCTTCGATCACAAGAATGAATTCCTGTATGCTGTGGGCTTTTTGAATATACTGACAAGATGAGTGCTAAACCCGTTTGATGTAATTAAGCTGTTTGTGATTTCAGTTTCTGACTGATGGTAGTTGGTTACACTGGGGCATTTAAAGGAGGACTCTAAGCCACCAGTTGCACTTATTTCCTTATTCACTTTTTTCCTCAAAATCATCGTGGAACTCAGATGACCTTTTCCAAACTACCTCTCAAGTAAATCAGGTTATTGACTGCTTCATTTTGTGTTAATCTATTTTATCTTGGCCTACATAAGTACTTTTGAGGCAAAGATTATGTCTGTTATGTATTTAAGTAGCATTTAGTATAACAAGACCCTAATGACTGCTTTTGGGTATTACTGTAATAAAAATACATAAGGTTTATTGGTAGTTAGGAAGTAAATAAAGGAGATAAGTGAGATAAATAACGTTCAGAAATCCTTTGATTTGCGTCCTTAAAAAGTTCCCCCACATTTTTACATTGGGAGGGTACTGTCAATCTTCAGAATTTCTTATGTCATAAATCATTAATATTATGTATGACATTTTTAATCACATTTATTGTTGGGATGGTTGTAAACCACTTACCAAAAGGCAAGATAGTACCAGTGTTGCTACTCTACTTGATACCGTTTAGACAGAGACAACGTGATACTAGGTCAGACCAAAGATCGTCTAGCTGGTATCCTGTCCTCAGTGGTAGTCAGTAACAGATGCCTTGAGAATAGTGTAAGAACAATGCAGAAGCATAGTGATACCTCCCCAGAATACTTCTTCCAGCCTTCAGTGATTCACAACTCGGAGGGATCCAGAGCCAGGGGTGATGGTGTTTTATTTAACAGGACCTCATGGATTTTCCTTCTATGAAATATTCCTGTTGCTTGAGCCTCTGTAAACCTTTAGTATCCGTAATATCTTGAATGATGCTACAGTTACAGTCAAAATATTCAGGAATCAAGACATATGTAAAACAAGTTTATCTAAACTAAATTTGAGCTCCTTTTGCGTATTATCATTTTAGATCACTTTTCCTGTACAGAAATCCAGTTTGATTAGTGCTTGTGATAAACAGTGGTTGGTGATTTTAGTGCCTGAAGGCTGGTTTATGTTAAACATAAAAGGAGTGTAGCAAATTACTCAGCTAAGGAAAAGAGAAATGAGAATTGGCTTTGCTTGTTCCTATATGATGATAAGCAAGTGATTTAAACCCAAATATGTGTATGTAGCTCCTGTTTGCTTATGGTTTTGTTCGCACCTACCTGTAAGTGCTGTCAGTGGTGACAGAAGCTGTGAAAACCAAGCATTTGTGCCGGTTAGTGTGACCTGCTCCCACCCCCCCAATAAAAATACCCAGAAGCTGCTGCCCCGAGATTCTGTAGTCTGTTGTGAATGATATGGTAAAGAAATGCATTCTCATGTAAGAGCAAATGTAATTAGGTACTGTCCTTGTGCAAGTGTGTTATAAAAGAAAGTTGCATAGACAGCAGCTGATTATAATGTTGCCTAAACTTTGAGAATGTAGTTTTGAAAGCATAGTTTTGCTTTCAGGGGCAGGAGTGGTGTATCAGCTCTGTATACAAACTACAGATGCACCTTTTTCTTCAAGAATGCGTACATCAGGGAGTGTTATATGCAATCTAGTAGTTGAAATTCCTGAACATTCTTCAAGCCAGTTGAGCTCGTTGTATCCAAATTTCATCTCTTAATGTCTTTGATGTAAGTTTATAGCAAATAGCAGCCTTCAGTACTTAACATGATTTAGGACAAGGTATTAGTCATCTCTTTCCCTAAACCTGCCAGTGAATAGTACAGACGCCTTCTAGTGAAGGGAGAGGCACAATTGGGACCATTTCTGATTTGTCTTTGGTTAAAAGGAATAAATTATCAGAGCTGCTACAGACAATACTGTGAACCTAGTATTAATATTTTGCCAATTGTGAATGTACATGTTTGACTGCAGGCACAAATATACAATGCTTGAATTGTCTGTAGATCACACTTGCTTCATTTTTTGATGTCGCAGTAAAAAAAATTCAGGTATTGATTATACATGTGTTGGAATATTTGAAATTCAGTGTAAGCACTTAGATAAACACTGAACTGCATGCGGTAAAATCAGCAAATTTTTGCTAAAGGCACAGAGTTCTTACCTTATGACACAAGATTGTATAAAGCTGCTAAGTGCTCATTTGATTTCATACTCTATAAAGCGGTTAACGTATATTAATTATACTTCAAAAGGGAAACTAACTGAAAAATGATCATCAGGAGGAAAACCAGTAATTCTTAATTTAAATACTAGTTTGAAACTTGGTGTTGAAGATAACTTAGTTATAGAATCTGCCATTTTCAAGCCACAGAAACAGTTTTTGTCTTGGAAATATAACTAGTTTTGTTGGCAGCTAAATGCAACAAAATTTAAAATACAAGCTTGCCAGTAGTTTTCCAGGAGCCACAGTCAATAACGAGACTCCATTTGTAGCTGTTAAAACACACAAATAAGCAACAATTCCTGCTTTAAGGTCTATGAAGTCAAAGTCTATCATACTAGTTATAATAAATATTGTAGAAAACAGGGAAGGTGCACTGGTAGGACAGCAAAAAGGTTATGGATTTAGTGTAGGTTAACACTAACTGGAGTTAAATTTTTTAAGAACTTGCATAAATGGCCTTAGTGTCCTTAGGGTCTGGCTATTTATTTTAGTATACTGTATGAATATTCTAAAATTTTGTTTGCCTGAGCAGCACTGATGTATATTTATTGTCATGTAGTCTCTATCCTGAGAACAGAACCTGATATAAAACAGTGGGAGTTAATCCCACGAGCCTATTCTGTCCTTCAGTGATGTTCGCGTCCAGCTTGTTAAAGTACTGCGCTAAGCAGAAGCGTGCTTTTGGCTTGCATCACAGTTCTTGGTCTTCCCTTGTGGCTTTTGAGAAATCCCAGGAATTTCAGTCGTGCCTGGCATCGCAGAGCGTGACTCCACAAATTGTGTTTGTCTTCTGTGAGGAAATTTGCTGATTATTGCAGTTCACCCACCTACCAGCATGATCATATTTGATGGGTTCAAACCTTTGCAGTATTGCAAATTAGAGCCTTGAATGATGGATCAAAGGGGCAGAGGGAGATCAAATGCTTGCTGCCTTGGCCAGTACAAGACTGACATGTAGCAGATGTAAAGCTAGCAGGAGGCAGTTTCAAAGTAAATAAAAAGAGATGGTTCTGCACTCGGAATGTATTTGAGCTATTGAATTCCTTGCGAGAAGATGTGGATGTGAAGGTGGTATTTGCTAAAGGTTTACATGACCTTAGAGGAGACCAAAGAGGTATGTGAAAGAAGATCCACAGAGTGTACTAAGATTGAGAGGACATCTGATTTAAGAGACCCCAAGATACAAAAGCTTGGGAAACACTGGGATGCATACCCAGTAGGAGAATCATACATGGCTCCTCTGTCCTTAGGCTTCTTCATGGATATCCACTTTTGGCCACTTTGCTGCAGTCACAATGCTGAGCAAAGCAGACCTTTAGTCTGATTCA
This sequence comes from Strix aluco, assembly GCF_031877795.1. NCBI lineage: Eukaryota > Metazoa > Chordata > Aves > Strigiformes > Strigidae > Strix > Strix aluco. The sequence continues at coordinate 105,857,758 of NC_133932.1, forward strand.
GTACTGTTATTCTCAAGCTCTGCCTGTTTTTCTCCCCTTATTTTTTTTTCCAGTTCTGTACCATTATTACACAGCTTGCATCAGCGATAGTTGATCTTTTTAATCATGGAAGTAACATTTGAGGGGGAAGGCAATGAAGGCAAAGGCAAGAGCAGCTCTTCTAAGGTTGTGTGTTACCTCTGCCTTTGCTAACTGCAGCTGCAAGAGCACTGGAGGCTGCAGCACAGTGGGTAGGACCTGAGCTTTCTGTATACTTGAGTCTGGATACAGTCTAGCAGAGCTCATCTGGTGCTCTTCCTGAGCTATAAGGCTTTTCCAGGCCCAGCATCTTGCCAACAGCTGTGGTGATACAGGAGCAGGAACAGCGTGTAGCTGTGCTACAGCATATTGTCTTACTCATGCAGGTTGCCTTAGGATTTCTGCACTGTACTCTGTAGGCAAACCCTAAAATAATCATCTGTGCATGGCAGAAAAGTCTTACAGAGGTGGACTTTTATCATCATATGAGAAGGCATAAAATAGCCTACATGTTAAGATTTCTGCCCTGTTGGTAAGGAATATTATTTGCTGTTCATTTTAGAAAATGTGTTGGAAATGTCACAAGACCCGACAATGCTGCAAGCCTTAGATAAAGTTAGTATTGATAAGACTCGTAACCTGAGAGTACCTATTTTCTCTGCTTAACTGATTCTTATCAGACTGGTTTGCAGTTTAATTTGTCTCCTCCGACATTACCAGGTTCAGCATTGAGAAAATATACCGCTTTATCCCTGATACTTGCCAGAGGCTTTATTTAAGTAGTAGAAAGGCAATAAATGACTGGGTTTGCTGTTACAGTTGCTTGATCTGTTTACATTTTTTGATGCTTAGCCTGTTCATTGATAGTTTGTTTGCTTAATTTTTTCTAATTGAGAGAGTCTGTACCCACCTCTGACCTGTTCTTTTTTTTCTTCATCTGTTCACTGTGGTACAAAATCAAGAACCTCCTTTGAGATAACAAACAGCTTTCTGTTCAGTTGCAACAGTAGATATGTAGCTCAAGGTTTTCCGTTAACAGATTTTTTAAAAAGTGAATGTCTCCGTTCCTCTGACTTCTGCTGCAAAAAATAAAATTTCCTATCTGAAACCTGACATATGAAAAGCCAAAAGAGAAATTTATTTTATTTCATTTTATTTAGTAATTTCAGGATAATTAGATGTTGCTCGTGTTGTACAACCTCAGTGTTGCACTGTGTTGGCATCTGTGCCTTCTCTATAAACCCATGGACCCCAGGTGACAGTCACTTACATGGAGTTCCTCAGCCCTCCTCTTCCTCTCCTGGTGCTCAGGTATTGTAGGCTCTCTCACCACACTGCTCCCTCCCCATCCTCACTGCTCAGGGAGTCCAGCACTACAAGTTTCCCTGAGCATCAGGCCTGTGGCTCTAGCAAGCCTCTTGGATCCTCATCTTCCTGGAACGTTTCCCTAGCAAGCAGCCTTGGGCTTTTAAATCTGAGTTCTCATCTCCTTGGTATGCCCCTGTGGCTAGTGAAGCACCACCCCCTTACACAGGACTCCGAATCTCCCTTCTGGAGATGTGAGCAAGAAAACCTGCTGCCTCCTTTTGGCCAGGCTTTACATACCTGGAACAAAACAGCTGTTGAAAGCTTAGGGTGAAGTGGTGTCAAAGGCAAAAAAGATGTATCCTGGAAAAGTGTAGTGATCTAGGTTTTCAGGTATTTGAAATAACACTTGGGGTGGAACTAGTGGAATTGCCCTTTAATGTGCGGAAAGATTGTGGGTTTCCTGAACTCTGTAAACTGAGGTTATGTCCCCAAAAGTCCCGCCAGCAGTAAACAAGGCAATACTGTAGTAATTTTTAGCATTATCAGAAGTTTACAGACCTTCAGAATGGCTTGATTTTTAACAGTCATCTTCCAACTACTTGGTTTTTAATCCGTAACATGTTGAACTTGCATGTCATCATCCCCTAACTGGGTTTTGAATGAGTAGCTGCTGTTCATGGCTATAATTATTGTACCAGTTTTGTGAATGTTTTTGTTTCTGAAGCAGCAGAGCAGTATTCTTTTCTGAAGCTGAAAATGAACAAACATGGTGTTAAATGATAATGGCAATGATGTTAAACTGTTACCAGCGCAGATAGAAACAGCTTTTTGGGAGACTGTTGCTTTAGCTGTGTGTGGCACTCCTACTACACACATTTTTAGGAAAAGAAATCAACTGTCTAGTTCTACAGGATATTATACAATTTCTTTCAGAAAGAAAGGCAACTGTGCTTTCTTTTTCCAAGTGCTTGCTCATCCACATTCCTCAGGTGTCATTATACATCTCCCTCCTACCTTCCCCAGTCCTTGCTATGCTTCTCATTTTCTGGCATTTTATTGTGAATGATGGTGATTTATAGAGGCAGTGTTTTGAGGCAATGTTCTGTGTGATATACCCGTACATAGGCTTACAGAATGTCTATTTCAAAAGTAACTAAAAAAAATAATGTTAATTTTCTGATCTTAAATTTCTTATGCCTTAACGATTGCTTTTGTTTCAACCTAATAAATTATGCAAGCCTATCTCTCCAAATGAAAATATGTAGTGTTTTTTAACCAGTAGTCGCTTTCCTGTCAGTCTTAAGATTTTCTGCCCTGTGTTGCAGCACAGGAGACAAAATTAGGGTCAGGCAATAGTTACCTAGCAAAGACGAAATAATTCTAGCCTAAGAAAATAATATTTATTTTGCCATAGACCCAGGTTAACTTGTCCTCTTCATCCCCAATCCTGATTCATTAGTCAACAGAATTAGGGCAACATGACCCTTCTATGCAAATAAATTCATGATGAGGCACCACTGTTATTAAATTGTAATATTTGTTGCCTGTCCTTATTCTGCTTGTATACTAATGGCGAGAGAAGGAGGAAGATAATTTTCTTAAGCTGTTTCCATCTCACTGAATGGAAACGTTGTAATGATTTTAAATAAGAGGTGGCATAACAATGCAACTGATTGCTGCAAATGATGTAATTTTTTTCCCCTTTAGGATCTAAAGAAATATTTACTGTAGAAGAGAAGTGACCAATTGTCACTCACACAGTTGTAATAGGTACAAATGCAAAAACACAATTAAAAATAAGACATGAGTGTTTGAAAATGTCAATAGTGCGATTACGATGCTGTGAAACACTGATCAGTGGTGGGCAGTTACTGAAGGTGTGGAGTTGGAGCTGTAATTTGACTGTGTTTCACAGCATCAGGGCTTCCTCCAAGAAACCATGTCTGGCTCTAGAAGTCATTGGGCAGTAAGTGGCTGGAAACTGAGGGAGTACTTCAAGGGAGCATCATCCTGTATGTTTTTTTCTGGTTCTTATATTCTTTCCTGGGCATCTGCTTCTGGCCACTGTCTTTACTGTTTCTTCTCTTGAGTCAGACTGCTGCCCCCTAACAAAGCCCTACAGCTCTCCTGGTGAAAGGGAGGGGTATGGTGAAAAAAAAAAAAAAAAAAAAAGAAAAGTAGTCGCATGATGTGGGAAGAAGACAAGATAAGGGGAAGGATGTGAGGGTCAAAAGATCAAAAATGGGGATTCTGCCAAGAGATGTGAAGGATCAGAGGACGGAAACAGTTCACAGTCACCAGGGGACACTGGGCTACCTAGACCTTAGTCTCACGTAGTGCGGCCACTCTTATGTTTTGTCCATATGTAGGAAAAAAACAAATAGGTGATAACTATGCCAGTGTACTGCCAAGTGTGATAAAAGAGCCACTGGCTTCTCCACCAGTGGACAAGATGGGTGAACAAAGGTGGGAGGAAGGAATACAATGGATATTTTGGTCAGTTTGGCACTGCTCTTTCATGAGCAGTCATTCAGGAAACTCACAGGGGCAGATATATTTTTTTTTTTTAGTGTATGGAGGTCAGTCCTGCCTTCAGCTCACTCAGGCCCTTCTGAATTACCTGTTTGGTGGCCATTTTTCTCACCTGAGAGGATGGGCAGGTAGGCAAGAGAAGCTGACCTGTGTGGGAGCAGGTTGAGTGCCTCCTTGGGGAAGGGGGAGGAAGTTCCTTTTTACTCCTACTTGTGCAGTTGAAGATCATCAGAGAAATTATGGAAATTGCCATTTTTTCCTGATACTTGTAGGACTGTTCTGGTTAAGTTCATTGTGATCCAACTCTTAATGAGAGAAAGATGAGTAGAAATACTTTGCATGCACATAATATTCAAAGTAATGTTGTTAGAACAGCTGTTAGTGTTTCCGAGTTAAGCACTTGATTTTGCAGCTTTCTTATTGTCATAGTAGTGTTAAATATGCAATTTCCAACCTTAAAGAAAACAAAGAAAAAGTAGCTGATGTATAACTCAGTATGTTTTCTGGCACAGCCTATGGGTGTGGAACACAAGCATCTACCTGAGTGACTGAATCTATATGTATTTATGTTTTATTGAATATATTTATGGATTAAAGAGGAAACATTATGCACAGTATGGAAGTTTATCACGTTCATATACTAAAGAAAGACACTCTTCCACCCTGGTTTGAAAAATTATTCAGGTTTATAGCTAGCTTGAGTGTAGCTGGTATGGTGTGATTCAATGTAGTTGTGGATTTGTTCAATGTGAACAGGAAAGAGAATGATTTTGTCACCCTCATCTTCCTTCTGTTTCTGCTACGTGAATCAAACAGCCGAGTGAAGTGCCTTCGATCAGAGCCGGCATATAAAAATTTCAAACCCTGACACTTGTAGAAATGCATGAGTGCTCATAAAAATGGGAAAAGATGACAAGATTGAAGTTAGCGTTACAGCGGATGACTTTACATGTATGACAGATGTCAGTGTTATTTACATAGAAATAAAAAAAAATGCAGTGAAGAGTGCTTAACGTAATGAATCATTGAGTTTAAAAAATAAAACAACATAAATTTATTTTTACTAATGATTAGAGATGTACATTTTTCACTTTAAAACAAAAAAAAAAGAGATTCAGGTGCTTACTTTTATACAGGTTAAGAGAGAAGTAGGTACTCTGAACCAAAGGCCTGGCAAATAAAAGCTTTCCAGTAAATCTTTTAGGAGTAGCTGTAGCCTTTTCTTAGAAGATATTTCGGATGGTTTGAATTTTACGTGTGATTATCAGCTTGTGAATAGCTCATAGTCCAAAAGCATTTTCTATAATAAATACAGAACCATAAAATTCTCTACGGCTTTTTCATGAGTGAAGTCCTGCGATGATGAAAAACTGGTACTGCTTTCTGATACTGAAGTGTTAATGTTTTCTTGATATTGGGCATCCCAAGAGCCCAACTGAAAGGCAAGCAACTCCAGTATATTTTAATTAACATATAAGTATATTAACTGTTTGAAATCAAAATTGATTTTTGCTATTTTTCTTTTTTCAACTGCAGTGACATTTTAAATTTCAGTCAAAGATTCATTACATGTGAAGGTTATAACCAAAAGCATTTAAGTGAAAATGGATGATTTGACATTCTAGGAGCAACAGCCTCCTCCAGACTTTGTGCTTATGCAGTCTGTGTATTTGACAGCGCTGAGAGTATGCTTCTTTAAAACTTGTAGCTTAGTTATGGAGCTTTTTTAGATTGTCTTGTCCCTTTTTCTTGCTCTTGTACACAATTGTGTCCACAAAGGGGTTTTCATGTAATTGTTCTGTGCAATGGCGTTTCTAGTCTTGTCCTAGAAGATCAGCAGGATTTTGGATTTCTTTTAGGGGAGCTTTCACATTTACTTTTTGCAGAAGTCCTATTGTATCATAGAATTATAGAATGGTTTGGGTTGGAAGGGACCTTAAAGATCATCTAGTTCCAACCCCCCTGCCATGGGCAGGGACACCTTCCACTAGACCAGGTTGCTCAAAGCCCTGTCCAACCTGGCCTTGAACACTTCCAGGGAGGGGGCAGCCACAGCTTCTCTGGGCAACCTGTGCCAGTGTCTTGCCACCACAAGATTAGTGGTTAATGAGGATTTTTTTGAAGATATCTTGGGGGGGGGGAAAGGAGAAAGAATGACACATAGTGATGATGTATGTAAAGAACTGTATTTTGCCATATATCTTTTGTTTATAGATAGTTGATGCATTTGGACATACTCAGAGAAGTTTTGGGATACATGAACAGTTCTTCATCTTCTATGCCTGAAACATAGCGTAATCTGATTTTTAAACAGTTCAGTTTGAAAAAGTTCAACTTAGAACCACAACTTTTATGATCTGTAAGTATGTAACATGGGGACTGGATAGAAAAGTTCGTAGTTTCTAGACAGTGGGTTCATTCTCATGGAGTATTGTGGAGAGGATGGATTTCCCCATTTGATAAAATGATATTGGAGTGTGTTTCAGTCGCTGCTGCCTGGTCTGGAGATCTAGAGTCCCTCTTTTAATTCATCTCTGGCGAGGGACCTAGTTAACAACACCTATTGTATGTTACAAGTGAAGTAGTTTCATGTTGAAGGATAAGTGGACCTTGTATTTGCATTCCCAGTCACTACTACTAAGGATGACTTTGTTCCCTCTAAAATCTGCAAGAAAACTGTCCTCAGCCTGCCTTGTGTTAGCTGTTCTCCTCAGTTGTCACCTCTAGTATGGGTTGTACTGCATTTTGTTGACATTCTTAGTGGTTTTTTTCTGTTCATAATTGATGTTGGCATTTTGGGAAAGTTGAGAAACTACTTGGTTGCTTTTTCTTTCTTTAATACCATTTTACTTGAATTTTGGGTTCATATGAGCTGTGAATGATGGTTGGGTTCAATGATGGATAAAGCTTAAACTTAAGAGTTAGTAAGTTTCTTTCTGCCTTTTGTGATGATTTTTCAGTCCACTTTTGCGGAGTGACTGTTTTGTAATGCTTGTGGTTAAAATAGTTACAGTTGTTCCATAGAAGGTATTAAAACTTTGTTTAACATAAGTGAAAAGATTTGATAAATAGTGGAGGTGAGGAGAAAGAAGGCATTTATTCTCTTTCTTAGAGGGATGCACCTTAAATGCCAGCAGGTGGTCTATTCAAAACTAATAGTACTAGTTGCTTTTAGTAAACCATTGTGCAGAGCAAGGGCTCTGTTAATTCCCTGTCCTTATGAGCACAAATTAGTAGGAAATAGTGACGTTAGCACTGTAGGATGTCATTACTGGAAACCTGTTATGTGAAACTTTATGTCAAATATTTTATTAGCCATTTGATATGTATATATAATTAGAAAATTTAACATTCTGTGCAGATTCAACTCATTTCCCATAATAGAACTAATCCCCTCAGCATTATTCGGTTGGTTTACATGGTTTTGGCAATTGTTATGTATTAACACAGCTATGAATTTGGTTTTAGGTGAGTTGAGAAATCATTTATTTTAAAGTTGATTAATTTTAAACCCTCTTGCAATCTCGTTGTTTGCAAATTCAGTACAATAGATTAGCATAAACACTAATGAACATTGAATATCATTTATTCCAGTTAAAATCCATTCTGATTTTGTTATAAGCAAAACATTTTAAGCCTGCTTATTATATGAAAATATTGTCACTGCTGTTTAGCAGATCAGTTAGGTGTATGCATGTTAGTCATACAGGTACACAAAAATTCAGCTAGACTCTCTGGTTGAAAGACAGCATCAAGAAAACATGTATTACAAATAGCATAAAGCATTCAATCTGTGTTTACAATGTTTAGCAGATAGTTTTTATTAAATTCAGGCATAAAATTTTCATTCAGCTTAAGTTAAGCCAGACATGGATGTCATTATGAGATTTACATACCATTAGCTCACATCAATTGATTAGCAGCTGAGCTCTGTGGTACAAGGCTGGTTAGATACATTATTTGTGATGCCAGGAGGCTGCAGGTCAAGGAGGTTTACTGGCTGCATGCTCGTTTCCTTTGCCTTTGTGATTACTTGATAAAATGAAGTGCATCACTGTGAACAATTGATCCTTTCGAACAATCCAGACTGGTCAGCAGTCTAAATCCACATTTTAAAGCCATCATTATAGCCTCAAACTTAAGAGTTTCCAGGGTGCAGACAAAGGTGTTATCCTCCTTCAGTACCAGTCGTGTACCGTTTTCAGACTTTATGAAGTACTTGAATTGAATAATATTTGAAGATACTGAAAACTCCTCTGGAAATCCATCCAGCCTGCTTTTGGACACCAGTACAATTCTGGATTTTATTTTTGCAATGAAATCAGGAGCATTACAAAAGATTCTAAGTCCTTGTGAACGGTCGTGGCTGTCAGTTATTTCAAGGAAAGTAGTCTCTCGAGATGCTAGCTGTTCCTTCTCCCACCTTGATTTCACTGCATCCGAGAGTGCCTTAAGCTGGAAAAATTCTGCTTCTTGTGCCAAAAGTTGATTTTCTCGAAACCCTTCAGGTAGAAGAAGTTCTCCATTTCGTAGGAAGTTGAGAATGTGTCTGAAAAGGAGTCCATCTCTGTCTATGAAGTAATGACCATCTGCATCAAATGGGCACATTATTTTTCCGTTTATGATCCCTTCCAGAAAAGAATCTGGGTACTTGGTTAGTGTCTGTTTTTGTGTGATATACAGATAGCCACCAACATTCAGAGTAATCAGAGACGTTTTATAGTCCTTGTCTTGCTCAGAGCCTTCGGAGTTGCTGTGTTTTTCTTCACATTCCTTTTCTCTTCTGTTTATTTTTCTCTCCATTATCGAAGCTAGGACAAAAAGCCAGCTATCTTGCTTTGTTCTTGTCAGCTTGCAAAGAGAATTTTTTTTTTTTTTTTTTTTTTTTAAAAAAAAAGCACCTTTATTCAGCTCCGGCACGATGTTGAAATGGAAATGCTGCTAGCATTGCTCCGACTGTCAGCTCGGGTTTGCAGTAGGTGGCGTATCAGCTGTGTATGCAGGGAGATATCAGGAATATGACTGTAAAGGAGAATTTGCATTTAACTGTATAAGGGAAGAAGGGTATAACAACTGTTTGTCTCTTTCTTCCCTTTAAGTCTAAGAAGTTTACATAGTTTTGGGGGTTATTCACAGAAATGTATGCTACTATTCTAAATGACACCTTGTTTTTAATACTTTAAGATGTATTTGTCGTATCAGCAGTATCAGTATCAGCATGCTTAGTGCTTATGGTGTTAAACAGATAGCTTCATTGATGTTTCAAGGATTTTAATTTTCACAAAGCATCTTTTCACATTTTTTGATACTGATTACAATACGTCATGCGTACAGCAGGTCAACAGTGAAAGGAAAGGTGTCCCTGTCTGTACAAGGGGGGGTGTCATCTGTGGAGTGCGTGCACATACATATTCCTCATTTATCGAACACGTGCACAGCGGTAAGATGTTTTCACAGAAGATACTCTGGAAGTGGTGCTGAGGACTTGTTGATCTGACTGTTTTAAGTTTGTGGTGAAAGCTGCCATTTGCAGTCGGTGGGAGTATGGCACCAACACAGGAACTGCAGCCTGATTAGGTTTCACTTTTTGCCTTTCTCTGTGCCATAGATAAGACCTGTTTGAGAGAGGGGATTTACTATTTATATTGGTGATGTTTTTTAAGTCACCAAGGCTATCTAGCATCAGTTTGTTCTTTCTCAATAGGAACAACTCAGCTGCCCTGCGGAACAAAGGGTTAGTGTGCCTACAGATAGCTTTGAACATCACATAACATGATAGCTTAGCAACACTTGGGTACGGGGAGGGGGAAACATCAGCAGAGCACACTTGTATCAAATGGCTGTCTTCTCTCCATGAATCTGTGCTTTGAGGCTCGCTCTTGGTTGCCTCTTAGAAAAAGGTTTCCCCTTTAAACATTTGCAGCTTGGAGCAGGAAAGGGAAAGCTCTCCACACATCTCTGTGTGCATTTCCTTGGGGAGCGGGCGGGAGCCGCAGCATGCATTCCCCAGCACTGGCTGGAGCAAACGCTTACCTTGGGCTGGACCTGAAGAGGAGGTCTCATCTTTTTCAAGATGTATTTTTTACTTTCCAGGTAGATGTCTCCTGTTTTGCCCGATTAGCAGTCAAAAGTCAGATTATTCATCTGTAAATTCTTCTGCTCTATTTCTAAATATTCTATTCCTACTACTCCCAGTGTCTAAGGCTGTTTATCGATACCGTAGAGGCATCACTATAATATTTTATTAATGGATAACTGAATCTAGTAGAAATAAATGCACGTTTCTGTACTCACTATTCTCCTTGCCAGGGTATCCCTAGCACTGATACGCTAAATTTTTCTGCTGCTGTATGTGATATATTAAGCAGATATTATTCATTAGATTTGATTTATCAGGTATTAGTCATGGTTTTAATTTTAACTCTTTGATGCCATGGATATGTTTAGCATAACTTCAGTCAAAGACTTTTCAACCAGTTTCTAATTTTTAAACGTTTGGACTTTTTTCAAAATTCACTCCTTTCACAATTATTAAGTGAATAATTGAGAAAATGAAAGAGCCAATTAGTTTCAAGTATAATTTTTCTTTTTTTGCCATTACAGGAGACAGCCATTCAAATTTAGTTTCTTGTTAAGTGATGGAAAATTCAGTTAATGTGCTTAGATCATGCATAGCTACAGTGTTGAACCATCTTAGTGGCTGTTAAACTCTTAAGAGAATGATATCTGTGGTGTTTTCATCTTACACAGTGATCTTGAAATACTTTGAAGCTGAAGTAGGAATGTCCTGGCACAAGTAAGTGGGGATTTCCAAGGAGAGATGGAATTTGTAAAAGATACAAAATTTTTCATGGCCAGTTAAGCTGTCTAGATTTTAAGAGACGGCAGTTACAGAACAGTATCTGCTCACTTAGTTTTTCATGTTCATCATCTTCTCACTGTTCTAACACTTGTAGTTGAAATTTTCCATTTTTGTGAACGAGTAAGTATTCTTTGAAAGATCATGCAAAATCATTTTAGTGGTTTGTATGATAAAATATTCAAAATCGATTTGATGTGGAAAATATACTCTGTGGAGATCATGAATATTTACATTTAAACCTTTGAGACTTGAAAAATGTAGAGCTGCTGTAAAATTTTCATCACTAAAAACCCATGTAACTTTACTGCAGCTGACAGTCATCTGTAACACAAAATTAAAGCCTGACATATCTTTCTGAAAATTTCCACTTTCTGTGCCATACTACAAGATAACTTTTCCAAAGAGCCCTCGTTCTTGCTGCGCACTTGGTGATACATATGGTATTGCAGCGCATGTAGTGTTAGTGGGGTGGTTTCATATAGCTCACTGTTTTCTGAAGGTGTAGCTATGCCTAGAGGAACTGGATTTCCTTTTTTCTGTCCTTTTGTCCATGCACTGGAAGATCATCCAGAAGTTCATTTTGGCAAAGGTATGCAAGTATTTCTTACAATCAAGTTAGAGACTTTGACCATTCTTGTGTTCTGAGAGGCTTTGTGTTGTGCACCAGGCGTGTGATAGCTGAAATGTGCTCAGTGCATCTCAGATCTTCTTGCTTCCCTCTTGAATTGAGACAGAGCAACTTGCTGCTGTGTGCTCTCTCATGCTGTGAGTGAACGGTCTGTCTCCGCCCTATCCGGTTGAAGTATCCTGCTTACCAATGTTGGTAGCTAGCAATTGTGAAGTGACTACTGCTTCACAAATTGTTAGTGTCTCCTGTATGCTGGGATTGGCGATTCAAGTAAGGAATATCGCTGTAATCCAGCAACTGAAAGGATATTGTTTTGGTTCCAGATGAAGTCAGAAAATATACTAAGCACTCTTGCACACACTTAAGAGAGTGGCTGTAGTAGTAGTACTCCATTTCTGAGTTACTCACCCTTTGGGCTGCACCAGGAGGGCAATCCACAGAGCTTTTCAGTTTGTTCTTGGTCAGGCAAGCTGTCCTGGAGACAGTGAAAATGCAGTGCTGGTGTCTATCAGCTACACAGGAAAACAAATCCAAGGAGGAGGGTGCTAGGCATCTGCCCCTCATTCTGTTCTACATGTTTCCTTTTGGAAAATAACCTCACTCGTCCTCAACTTCCATCCTCCTGAACCTCCTCGTCTGGAAGCTTGAGCATGCCATGAGCTGATTCAGGACTGGAGCACACCACAGGAAAGTGGTGCTTTACCAGTGGTTCAGCTCACATGTCCAAAAGGCAGCAGCTTCACTGAGAGTCTGCTGTCAGTGAAAATGACTTGAGTTACAGGAAACAGCTACTTTTATTCATTACAGTGCAAAGGATATGATGAGATATCTGAGCTATAAGAGGTAGAGGATTATTGAAATGTGTTAGGAAGCCATGCCAATGAAATCTGTTTGGGTTATCGAGGCAATTTGCTAGCCATTTAATGTCATAACACTGAAAATTGACCAGGTTGTTGGACAATTAAACCATTCAATAGCTACTATCTCACAGTGTTGATAACAGACATTCTCATTCCAATAATAACTCCAGGACGTTGATTAACAGCTATTGAAGACAATCCTACACTCTAATTAAAATTGAAGATTTTTAAATCAGCAAGTCTGAACAATTTGCATCCAAGAGTTTTGAAAGAGCCATCTTAGATACTCTATCAACAGTTGCTGTTGATATTTTTAATAATTTTTGAGCACTGCAGTTCTACAAGACTGAAAAATCAAATGCTGTGCCAGTATTTGAAGGGTGAATTGGATGACCCAGGTATTTAAAAACAGAAAGGGACTGTATGAAAAACAATAAAACATCTGACTTGGAAGTCAATCAGTTAATAGTTAAGGGAGAGTGATATAATACTAATCAGTATGGGTGGAGGGAAAATGGATTGTGCCAAAATTTCTTCCCCCTTTTTTTGATTACAATTTGTTCAACAAAGGAGGTGATGCTTTTTTTCTGTTAAATCTTTGAGTATGTCTCATTTGTCATTTTGAATTAGAATATATACTGTATTAGTTTTCCTTTCATTTAACTATACAAAAATTATCTACAGGCTTCAAACTGGCAAGTGTTAAGCAGAGAATTATCACTGAAACATTGCTGTGATTTGGTTCTCAGTCCTATTTATTTTAGTCAGTGATCAAGGAGGAGATAGTTACTGATGAAGTTGGGAGATTATATGGACTGAGAATGTAATCAATAAGGAGATACATTGCTGATGCTGAACCATCTGGATGGTTGGTTAGGATAACATTTTAATATGACCAAATACGAAGTTTATATGCCCAGCAATACACTGTAGATGAGGCTTGCAGTACATATGTTTGCAGGAGGGTTAGGGTAGAGGCTTTGTCCTATGTGTAATGCATCATTGACAACTGAACGTGAGGTCGTCGTTCTGCATGGTGGTCAGTAAAACAAATGTAGTATGTATCTTTGGATGCCTAAATAAGGGAGTGCCAAGTGAAGACCAGGCAATCTTGTTCTCTAGCTGCGTAGCTACCAGGGAAGGATGGTCTGGAGAAGGGCACCAGCTTCAAGGCTGTCCTTTGAATGGAAGAAAGGTGCCACAAAATGCCTCTGGTCTGGAAGAGCAGAGCTGAGGTCTAGTGTAGTAGGGGTCTGCTCCTTGTCCAACAATCACATACAATACCCTGGGAAGCTGCACAGCAGTGTAAGTGGGCAGCAGGAGCTACTGGGGATTCTGACTTGCAGGCAGTGCCCATAGCCTGTCCTTACTGCACTTTCTTCCACTTTTTCCTGCTGCCTGGGAATCATGCATCCTGATGCAGGTCTTCATCTCCTCCTTCCCTGGCACCACTCACAAAGAGCAGGAGCTAGTAAACTCCAGATCCTGTCCCACATGCTGTCAAGTCTGGCTGTGAGACATGATGTCTCAAGAGAGACATTCATGAACGGAACTTTGTCAGGCCAGTAAGAGTGATTAAGAAGCTGAAAAATAGGACTAATGGAAGATTCAAGAAAACAATTTATTTTTATTAGGCTTGGTAAAGGTGGAGAGTACATGAGTGCTTGGATGGGCAGAAAAGCTTTCCTAGCAGGCTTAGCAGGCTCTTCAACTTAGCAGTCAGTGGTCTAACAAGACCCAGTTGCTGGAAGTTGGAGCTGGATGCAGTCAGACTAGAATACTAACACATTAAAATCTCCAAGCCAGTCAGTCCATCTTCTCAAAAAACCCCCGCAAAAACCCCAGCCCCTATCAGCCCATCTTCTGCACAATTCCAGCAAATTCAGCCAGTGCCAGTATTAAGATTACCTTAAGAGTTTTAACCACATTCTGTTCATTTGATGGTGATTCTCAGCAGGATTTGAAGCTGGAATTGGTGTCTCCCCAGCATATCTCCCTATCATCTCACTGAAAGAGAGACAGTTGAAATTCCTTTATGAATTGGCACTGGGGCATTCAGGCAGGGAGGTCGGGGTGAACATGCATTTGGCAGCTAATGGTGAAGCTATGGGTTATGTAGATCAGCCTGTCTGGAGCTGCACTCACAGTGTACTTGTACCTGCCACCCCAAATAGGACAACTGAGAGCGTAAGATGCTTGGGAAAATGTCTGTTTTCTCTTCTAATCACTGGTCTTAGCTAGTTTTCCAGACCAATTCATTTATCTTGTATCTGCTTTATGCTGAGGAGGTATTTTTAACAGGGAATTGCCACTTTCATGCCTTATTCATACTTCGGCTTCTAGGCTGATGTGGCTGTGGAAATATCAAGGCAGACATGTAGCACTTTGGATGTCTTTTCATTGCAGATCTGGTCCTGCAAAAGGGAAGACAGACCCAAATCTCTGAACTTGAGTTTGACTAATTAGGCTGTGAAACCTGTGTTACCCCACTACAGTCTTGCATCCGGATGTTTGCATGCATCTTTGCAGATTTATTCTGCTAGACTCTCTGGATGTATTAAAATCCCCAAAAGGGTCCAGGGAAAATGGGACATAAACCTTGGCTTTTGGACAGTGGATGAGCTTTGACAGCAGACTAGCTTAGCTGCAAGGCGGTGTTCTTGGACACTGCAGACAGCCTGGTACTGTGAAGCAACCGGAATATTAAAAGCCAAATCTGGATCAGTGGTAATTAAAAGAGGGTATTAGCCAAGACATCAAAGATGAGATATTACTGAGGATAAGTATGTTTAATTGGCAGGTTCATTTCCTAAATAGTTGGTGTGGGGGGGGGCATCTGGTACACTAATCCTGATGCTGAAAACGTGAGAATAATTTGAAATTTGTGCAAGGTGCAGAGATTGATAGAGGCATGTCGGTGTTCAGACAGCTGGGCTGGATGGCTCAGATGAGTATGGGCAAGTTAGCCTTGAACCTGTACCATAGAAACTAGGGGAAGAGTTGTTATGAAATTCAAGAGGTAGAAAAGATGAGAAATATAATGAATGCTAGCAAACACACTTTATGTAAATGTTTTCTGGTCAGACAAACCTAATCTTGTTTATTTTAGAAGTTGTGAGCTTAAAGTAGCAGCATGTTTGCAGCCTGCTTAGCATTTTGTATTGCACATAATTTAGAATCTTGTGACATTATGATTTATGTCTGAAAAAAAATAAATAGCAAGCATAAAACAAGATTAAAAACTGGCTGACAGTTATCAGAAAGTAATTATCAGTAGGAAGCCACTCAGGTTGTAGTTTGAAGGTCTTCCTCTGGATTAGCAAGAGGGACAGTAGTAAGTGAGAATTACTTGTCCTGCTTGACAAACCTGATCTCCTTCTACGACAGGGCGACCTGCTTATTGAATGAGGGAAAGGCTGTGGATGTTGTTTACCTTGACTTTAGTAAGGCCTTTGACACCGTTTCCCACAGCATTCTCCTGGCAAACCTGGCTGCTCGTGGCTTGGATGATCGCACGCTTTGCTGGGTAAAAAACTGGCTGGATGGCCGGGCCCAAAGAGTTGTGGTGAACGGAGTTAAATCCGGTTGGCGGCCGGTCACGAGTGGTGTCCCCCAGGGCTCGGTTTTGGGGCCACTCCTGTTTAACATCTTTGTTGATGATCTAGACGAGGGGATCGAGTGCACCCTCAGTAAGTTTGCAGATGACACCAAGTTGGGTGGGAGTGTTGATCTGCTCGAGGGTAGGGAGGCTCTGCAGAGAGACCTGGACAGGCTGGAGCGATGGGCTAAGGCCGACTGTAGGAGTTTCAATAAGGCCAAATGCCGGGTGCTGCACTTGAGCCACAACAACCCCCAGCAGAACTACAGGCTTGGGGAGGAGTGGCTGGAGAGCTGCCAGTCAGAGAGGGACCTGGGGGTGTTGATTGACAGCTGGCTGAACATGAGCCAGCAGTGTGCCCAGGTGGCCAAGAAGGCCAAAGGCATCCTGGCTTGTATCAGAAATAGCGTGGCTGGCAGGGACAGGGAATTGATCTTACCCCTGTACTCGGCACTGGTGAGGCCGCACCTCGATTACTGTGTTCAGTTTTGGGCCCCTCACTACAAAAAGGACATTGAATTACTGAAGCGTGTCCAGAGAAGGGCAGCGAAGCTGGTGAAGGGTCTGGAGCACATGTCGTACGAGGAGCGGCTGAGGGAACTGGGGTTGTTTAGTCTGGAGAAGAGGAGGCTGAGGGGAGACCTCATCGCCCTCTACAGCTACCTGAAAGGAGGTTGCAGAGAGCTGGGGATGAGTCTCTTTAACCAAGTAACAAGCGATAGGACAAGAGGTAGTGGCCTCAAGTTGTGCCAGGGAAGGTTTAGCTTGGATATTAGGAAGTATTTCTTTACAGAATGGGTTGTTAGGTGTTGGAATGGGCTGCCCAGGGAGGTGGTGGAGTCCCCATCCCTGGAGGTATTTAAGAGTAGAGTCGACATAGCACTGAGGGATATGGTGTAGTTGGAATCTGTCAATGTTAGGTTAATGGTTGGACTAGATGATCTTCAAGGTCTTTTCCAACCTAGATGATTCTGTGATTCTGTGATACTGCTTATAAAACGTGTCATGATTGACACAAATGCTGGTCAGACAGTGAGTAACTATGACAGGACTGTCATGATGTGACCAGAATCACTTAATTCACAGAATCTGTTTAAAGACAATGCATTTTAACCAAGCCAAAGGTAATTATACACCTAGAAACAGGGAATGCAGAGCATATAGGTAAAATGTGAGGCTTAGGAAAGACTCAAAATAGATCTATTAGTGATATAATAGCCAGCCAGCTCAATCAACCCCCAAAGCTTGACTTTTAGAGATAAATTGATCTTAACCCAGTTTTAGCCATCTAAACAAGAAGCACAGTCATGGGACACAGATGTGCCTTGCCCCCCCTAAAAAAAAAAAAAAAAAAAAAAAAAAAAGAAAAAAAGAATACCTGCACAGGACAGATCATTTAATCCCAAAAGAGACGGGACCAATTTTCTTCTGAACGTTTCCCTTCCTCCCTCTCTCAGCTGAATTCAGAGATTCTGCTGAATAACCTTGAGATGGCTGAAGTGAGGTGAGAGAAATTCCAGCTCTTGTATCTGTTATTTTACCTCTGTATATGGTTTTGGTAAGACCAGTACAATATGCCCATTTTCTGGTCTCCGTGTTCTTAAACATTGTTGCAAGATTGACCAAGGTGCAGATAAGAGACCCAAAACTGATCTAAGTGTGCCGTAAATGCCTTGTGGTGAGATAATGCACGAGCTTGAATTACTTCATTTATTGCAAACATGATTGAGAAGTGACTTGTTTACAATGTGTAAGTACTTTCAAAGGGAGAAAACACCAGGTACTAAAAGACTCTTCAGCATAGTATAGAAAGTTATAAGAAGAATCGACTGCTAGAAGCTGAAGGCAAATTTGTGTGAGAAATTAAGCAGCAATATTAGTACCACTTTAGCCTCAAATAAGTTACTAGGTACTGTACAGAAGAAAGAGGGTAAAATTTGTCTGTCTGATATACAGGAGGTCAGGCAAATTTGCCAGGTTGTCTCTCCTGATCATAAACCTTAGAAATCTGTAAAACCAGAAGTGTTTTAATGCAAGTTTTCTTTATTTCATTCAAAGCTACCTGGAAGAGTATGACATTTTTATTCCTTTCAAGGATTTAGTTTAAAATCAAACCAAGAAATTTTAGATTAAATCATTTTAAAATACATGGTGTTGAAATATCGCTGTCTGCATTATTTAGGGAGAAGAGACTTAGATTTCCAGATGTAATATTTCAGTCTATAAGGCAATGGAAAAATTATAGGCAACTCAGAATGCCTTGTGTTACTTGGCATCAATATGTCTAAGCATTTCTGTTATCTTCTGTGACATTGCCAGCTGAAGGTGGCGGTGACAGTGTAGGACCCTACACCAATAGCAGGACAAGACTCTGTTGGAAGGACATTTTAAATAGTGAGAGCTAATCAAGCCATTAAAGCTCATCCTTTCTTGTTATGCAAGGCTGTTTCAGAGGTGTTTGTTTTACACATACTGCGCTGCCTATGCCCAAAAAAGAGGGATAAATTCACAGAATCATCTAGGTTGGAAAAGACCTTGAAGATCATCTAGTCCAACCATTAACCTAACATTGACAGTTCCCAACTACACCATATCCTTCAGCGCTACGTCAGCCCAACTCTTAAATACCTCCAGGGATGGGGACTCCACCACCTCCCTGGGCAGCCCATTCCAACACCCAACAACCCGTTCTGTAAAAAAATGCTTTCTAATATCTAGTCTAAACCTTCCCTGGCACAACTCGAGGCCATTACCTCTTGTCCTATCGCTTGTTACTTGGTTAAAGAGACTTATCCTCAGCTCTCTGCAAACTCCTTTCAGGTAGCTGTAGAGGGCGATGAGGTCTCCCCTCAGCCTCCTCTTCTCCAGACTAAACAACCCCAGTTCCCTCAGCCGCTCCTCGTACGACATGTGCTCCAGACCCTTCACCAGCTTTGCTGCCCTTCTCTGGACACACTCGAGTGATTCAATGTCCTTTTTGTAGTGAGGGGCCCAAAACTGAACACAGTAATCGAGGTGCGGCCTCACCAGTGCCGAGTCCAGGGGTAAGATCACTTCCCTGTCCCTGCTGGCCACGCTATTTCTGATACAAGCCAGGATGCCTTTGGCCTTCTTGGCCACCTGGGCACACTGCTGGCTCATGTTCAGCCAGCTGTCAATCAACACCCCCAGGTCCCTCTCTGACTGGCAGCTCTCCAGCCACTCCTCCCCAAGCCTGTAGCTCTGCTGGGGGTTGTTGTGGCCCAAGTGCAGCACCTGGCATTTGGCCTTATTGAAACTCCTACAGTTGGCCTTAGCCCATCGCTCCAGCCTGTCCAGGTCTCTCTGCAGAGCCTCCCTACCCTCGAGCAGATCAACACTCCCACCCAACTTGGTGTTGTCTGCAAACTTACCGAGGGTGCACTTGATCCCCTTGTTTAGGTCATCAATAAAGATGTTAAACAGGAGAGACCCCAAAACCAAGCCCTGGGGGACACCACTCGTGACCGGCCGCCAACCGGATTTAACTCCGTTCACCACAACTCTTTGGGCCCGGCCATCCAGCCAGTTTTTTACCCAGCAAAGCGTGCGATCATCCAAGCCACGAGCAGCCAGTTTTGCCAGGAGAATGCTGTGGGAAACGGTGTCAAAGGCCTTACTAAAGTCGAGGTAAACAACATCCACAGCCTTTCCCTCATCCAATAAGTAGGTCGCCCTGTCGTAGAAGGAGATCAGGTTTGTCAGGCAGGACCTGCCTTTCATAAACCCATGCTGACTAGGCCTGACCCCCCCAGTTGTCCATTATATGACTTTTAATGGCACTCAAGATGACCTGCTCCATGACCTTCCCTGGCACCGAGGTCAGACTGACAGGTCTATAGTTTCTTGGATCCTCCTTTCTGCCTTTCTTGTAGATGGGTGTCACATTTGCCACCCTCCAGTCCAATGGGACCTCCCCAGTTAGCCATGATTTCAGGTAGATCATGGAAAGTGGCTTGGCGAGCACATCTGCCAACTCTTTCAGCACCCTCGGGTGTAACCCATCCGGTCCCACAGACTTGTGTGCATCCAAGTGGTGTAGCAGGTCTCTGACCACCTCACAGACACCCCACACACACACTATGCACTAAGATATCATAGTAGAGAAGCAGGTGTTTGCCCATCATCACTTCTATCTTCTTTTCTACATCAAGTTGCTTTTAATTTTTAGGCTTTTCCACCTTTACAGAGTAGGCTGGTACTATTGTACTGCTCTGTTAGTTGTCATTGCTTTAGGCAAAAAGGTGTTCACATTGGATTACAAAGTGTCTGTGTTACAGAGGTGAATGTACAGAGAGCAGTATTAACTGACACTTAATATGTGGTCTAGATTACTAACTGCAAGTTTTTATTTCTTTTCACCAAGGGTTAGCATATGTAGTATTATTACTTTATTGCATTATATTCCTTTAGTGAACAATTTTTTTTGGTACTGTAATAAGATGAAAATAGGTTACTCTTTTCTGAGGATAGAATAAAATTAGCTCTCATTTTATCTTCCACTAATTTTGGATACTTTGATGTTTGGATTCTCTTTGTAGATTATTTTTTCATGGTCACTGACTGTATTCTATGCACATTTCTGGAAAACAGTTCATAGATAATCTGAGTGCAACAATCTAGAGAAAAGAGGACCACACAGTTACCATCTCTTATTTAAAATTTGGTCGTAGTGATTCACTCTTAATATGTAAAACATCTGATCTCAAAATAAGGAAGTCTAGGGGATACCAGCTGTGCAAGCATGCTTTTCCTGCTTGTTTCTTCAGTGTCTAAATAGCAGAGATTTTAGAACTTAATTTGAGATTTGAGAATTTATAATTACATTATATTTACTAAATACTTAATTAGTGAAAAATAATTCAAATGTTGACCATGTTGGTGAATCTTATTTTAATGTCCAGTTTTGCTTTGTATTTTTCATTCTAGATAAACTTTCCTTGGAAGGAATAGTGGTGCAACGTGCTGAATGCAGACCTGCAGCTAGTGAAAATTATATGAAACTGAAAAGGTAGGAGTGCGCTATTACAAATGGATATGTGATATCTGACTCTGTTTTTATTATTGCCTTACTAGGGATGGATGACTTCAGTATTATCATGACCTTGCATGGGATTTATACAGGATCGGAACTGTTCTTGCTTTTAGGGTGGATTTACTGTAGGGAGGGAATGAAGGCTGACATGGGGCTTGTACGTCCCTCTGGTATTGTCTGGTGGGATGAAGTAGACTTTTGTGTTCCATCATGTGCAGAGCTCTTACTAGAGCACACGTTGTGCCTCTTCATACCTGAACGTATGAATGTGTGGCTATATTCAAATGTGATTGAAGCTGAATTTCCTGAGGACTTAAAAGGTTTACATTGTCTGGTCAGGACATGCTGCTTAAGTATGGGTTTCTGTGTGGATCGTTCAGATTTAATTCCACTTAATACTGTGCCATGCTAGACAAAGAGCACCTCTGAAAAGATATTTAAAATGCCCAAAATAGGAAAGAGTTCAGGGAGAAGTGCTAGACCTAAACTGGCATGCTTGCTAGAAGAGGTAATGGCTGAAAATGTCAGAAATGGCATGGAAACCACAGGACATACATTTAATAGACTTTTGAAAATTTATTCCAACACATCTAGAATTTACCATGTGATTCATATATTAAATGGATAATTAATTTGATGATGTTCTCTAGTAATAAATCAGATTTGGAATTGAATTGTGCATGATATTAAACACATATTTATATATTTTAAGCATGTGGGTTTTAATTAAATCACCATTTTATATTGTGAGTTTGTTGTAAATAGAGAAATGCAAAGCAGGAAATTTCAGGAAGAGAATCATCCGTGGCTAGTTCTAGAATCATCAAAAGAAATGCAGAAAAGGCTAAGTAATGTTTTTTCCCCCAATTTGTGATCTGTTTCCTGTGTATCATATACTACATTTAGAATATCTTAAGTTTTATTAATCTCTGCTGTCATCTAAACTGCTCCAGTATTTCCTTACTGTGTTCATTCAATTCTGAACTTTATGTTTTAGCTGTTGGCAAATCAGTACCATAAGTTTGCTCATGTACAGTGAACTACTTTATTTCAGACTGAGTTCTCTGATTGCTATCATGATTTTTGTCATCAGTGTGAAATGGAGTATGAAGCAAATGTGATGTTACTAGAAAAGGACTCATTTCAATGTGGCAATTTTAAATATATACAAATATAGTCTGTGAGATGTATTTGCTTCATAATTGTTGTAATCACAGGTTGCCCGATCCAAGTGTTTTTTTGTATTTTGTACATAGTTTTCTATGAGTTGATCAAATAAGCTTCTTCTGGTGAGGCCACAGCAGGAGACCAAAACAAAACTGATAGCTTTAATGACGTACTATCCAAACTTTGAATTCTACTTTCTGTCACACATGCATGCATGTAGCCCCTCCTGGTCTTTGATTTTGTCATGTTCAACTCCTATAGGAGCAACAAAGAAGCAAACACAAAGGCAGGTTTTGTGTTTGGAAGCACTGGCAGCTGAAAACTGATGGTACTGTTGTTTCTTCTTTCCTGTGGAAAAATTGTCAGGCTGTGTATGCCTTCGTTTCTAACTTTCCATGTTGTTAAAGATTTTTTTACCTTTTACTGAAAAGTTTTTTTAAAAAAAATCTGTTAGGAATCGGCAGGAGATTTAGCAGATCTAGCAGTCACAGCCTCAGAAGAAATTGGTTTATGTCCAAATACTGTCTCTGCTATTTGAGTAGTAGGATCTAACTTTTCACTCCCTTTACTCTCTCCCACCCTCAACATGCTGCAGTCTGTATTTATGCTTTAAAAAAGTGACAGCATTCAAGATAAACCACAGAAGTTACAGAACTGTGTTATATTAAACCATTTTTATTCACTTTTCTATTTACTATTGTGCTTTACATGAGAGAGACTCTCCAAAGGTGGAATTGATAATATTGATAAAACAGCAAGTCTGTTGTGTAGGCTTTAAGTGCTGCAATAGTAAGTTGAGTTGGGAAGGAAATAAAATTAAAAGATAAATGCAGTTGCTTCAAACTTTAAAGGTCTAGAAAATGAAGTTAAGCTGCACACTCCAATAACTGTAATCATTTGTTTTCTGAGAGCTGGCAGCAACCAAAAGGGTTTATATACCTCCCTGGAATTAAATGCAGATATGGATCCTCTCTATTTTACCATCTGTATCTGGGTCAAGAAAATCAGCTGACGGGTATGTAGTGTGGTGTGGCATTTGCCTTCCATGCTATGTCTAGGTCAAGGAAATCAGCTGATGGGTGCGTGGCGTAGCGTGGCATTTGATTTCCGTGCTGCTCTGCAGAGTTTCAGTGAGAGGACAAAATGATGGTCTTGTGATGGGGCTGCCAGCAGTTAGGTGGGAGATATGTGTGACGTGTGGGTTTAAGGATGCGTAATGAAAGCACAGAATTTGGTGACACGCATGGGCAAAAGCGTTATCAAATGTAGCAGACGGGAGGGTATTTTCCCAAGGAGCAGCTTTTGATTTGATTACAGGAAGTTGTGTAGATGGCTGATGTTCAGAACACTTTGAATACAAGGTACAAATGTGTGTCTAGGGATAACTAGTCAGAAAGGTAAAACAAAGATTGTGTGACCTTCACTGGATATTTTCCATTTTGGAAGTTTTGTTGCTGGCAGGTTTATTTTTTTCTATTTTCCTGAACTTCAAGTTCTAGAAGGGGAACAAATACCATGAAACACCTGCTATCCTATACTAATAAAGCTTCATGCTATTGAATGTCCTAGAAATTTTTTATTAACAATGTATTTGTTCTTTGTAACACCTTAATGATTAGTTACACATTTGCAGTTGCTGCTGGTGATGGTATTGCAGCTAGTTGGAAAATAATATGTGGTTTCCAAGCACCTGTCCTAATTTCTGTCTTGTGGGAGTGGATCTCATGATCCCACTTAAAAATATTTAGACTGTGTGGTGAAAAAAATATGCGGACTGTTCCCAATTGCAGACGGTTTTACTAGGTGGTGGTTACAGAAAATACTGTCCCTACACTACTCTTTCTGGTTGATACTTCCCCTCTTGCCCCATCAAGCCTGTTGGACGAAGGAAGATGGTGGCATGTGAACTGTTGTAGCAGAGGGTGTGTAACACAGATGGGGTTACATCCATGGCTCGCTGTACAGCACACGCTTGTGCCCCCACCATCCATGTCACCTTAGGTAGGCTGCCTTTCCCTTCTGCCAGGCTGCCCTAGGCAGGCTCTGCATCCACTCCAGCCAGTCCTACCAAACTAGACTATTTTCTTCATCTTACTGTAGTCAGCTTTCCACCACAAGGAGGCATTATCTGTCCCTTAATTTTGTCTTTTGGAGGCTTAAGATCTTTGTTTTCATTTCCTTAATTCCATGATCCCAGTGTTTAACTGCCTTGGGATTAATGACTCCCCAAAGAGAGAGATCCTCCCAAGAGGCTTGTCTGCGCTGGGAAGGACAGGCACAGGGAGAGAGGAGTCCCCCAAGCACTCAGGATCCTCTCAGGCTCCAGATGACTTGAGAGGAGATGAGAATAAGATTTTTAATACTCCCAAGGGTCTTTTGCTATGCAGAAAAGAGGGAAAATGGTGGACTGTCACACACCCCATCTCAGACTCTCTCTGCCAAATTACCTGTTTCCATCCTTGTACTGGTCCTCACATCCGTTCTGTTCGTGCCTCTGACCGTAGCAAACCCTCTTCTTTCCTAATTCTTCCTCAGTCCCTCTTTCCCATTTCTGTGTACTTATGTTTCTCCATTTCGTCCCAGAAAGAATTTTATTTTCAAACTCAATTTGAACACATAGGTATCATATACACTCAAACTACATTTCGTTTTGAGGAAAAGTTAAGGAAAAAAAAAATAACCTCTTGGAGCAACTTCTACAAAACTCTAATTCAAACTGACATTGTCAAGTTGAGTAGCTACAACAAGGTCTCCAGGACTGCTCAGGTCCTCTGCAATTGGGGTGGCTGGGCACCAGGCTTGCAGTTCTCAGGGGAGATTTTGAAGGCACATGCAAAGTGCAGCTCAAGCAGTTGAATGCAGTGTTTGATAGCACTTCTCCAACAGTAGTGGATGGCAGGCAAAAACTGGGATAAAATCAGAGGCCTTGGTTCATCCTCAACTGTGCTGGTGAAATGCTGGTCACTTTTCAAAATGGATTTTGGGAGAGTCTGATTCAACTATACATAATCTGAATTACTGATCTCTCCCAAACTGTACACCAAATAAAAAAAAAAAAAAGAATCCCAGGATTACAGAAAGCCTAGAAGAGCTGACATTTAACACTGCAGTGAGGATGGTAATCCCTATAATTCTCTTAAGTAACTTAAAAATACATCTTGAAGTATTGTTAGTGAAAACGATAGTTGCCAACATGGCAGCTTGTAACAAGGCTGGAAGAATTCTGTATATCTTCTTGCTTTTTCTTTTAAGAATTTTCTACAGAGAGTGTGATGAAAGTACCTAGAAAAAGCTACTGGAAGAAACATGCATGACAGGCTTTGAGGAGAAATGGGTTGCAAAACGTTCTAGAATAATTAATGAATTGCCACTTTTGAAAAGTCACATTTCCTTACAGCCATATTACAGAGGCCACTAGAAGTCCAGACAGTTGGTGGTCTGGGCCAAGCAAGTGAAATTTAATTGGTATAGATGAGTTGCTCATCTTCTCTAAAATACTGTAAGAGTATTGACTGACTGACAGTTCAGTATATTGCTGAAAATGAGCATTATGCCAGTTTTTTTTTCTCCCAAATACCCCCTACTAGCAAAAGAAAATGAATAATTTGACCAGCATGCCACTTCATATATATTCTTGTAGATGTGCTTAGTTGGCTATGAACTCACTTTCAAAATAAATATGTATGAATACATTTGTGCATTTTCCACAAAAGCTGTTCAGTTTGTTTGAAGTGGGAGACCATTTTTACGCAAAGCTGAAATTGCATCTGCCTGTCAGTCAAATGCAACCTTGATTTTTCACGTTATCGAGGATCAATTTCTTTGTCTTGAAATAAGATTCAGCATAATACAAAAAGACATTCTCTAGGATGTTTTGAGTAGCTCATTATTATGTACCAAAAATAGATATTTTTTTTCCATATGCTAAAATATTTGCAATCCCAATTTTTCCTGGAGAATAATGTACAATTTGTGGAAAATTATCTAATAAACATGTTCATAAGGGTTAAGCTTTACTGTTGAGAGATGTATTTCCCTTATGTTCCTGGACACCCACCAGTTTTTACAAATCAAGCAAATTCATTCTACTTGTGAACAATTGGACTGCAAAGTAGCAGGCACAGTAGTACTTAAGTTTCTTTGTCCATTTTTGGTTCATTTTTCACATTTTTTGAATGGAGTAATAGAGAGGAGCAAGTAAGAAAAATAAGGTTAAAACGAGATGAGTTCAACAGCACAGAAGAGAGGCTGTTCCCCATTTCAGAGGTCAGGAGAGTTCCTTTTGTTGGTTTGCTATGTATTTCTTTGTGATCTTAGGCTCTTTTCTCTGTCTCTTGGCCTTTCCATTTTGTCTAGCATCTTTTACTGTTCTTACAAGTGCTGTTCTGTGGCTTGATTTTAATATGTCTTTTCTATTACCATGTTTTTTTGTTCAGTGATAAGAAAAGGTCCTAATTTTGGTCGCTGCTTCCAGCCATTATAATAATGCTAATAAATAAGGAATAATGTACTGTTTGTAATGCAGCATATATTTTATTATGTTTCTCTTAAACCTGCAGAAGGTTACCATATCCTTTTTACTCCACTGTTGTCTTCAGCCTCTAGTAGCCAGGTATATATGGGCTAATCTAGGGCTGGGTAGGAAAAGAAACAAAGAAGAAAAACAAAGAATCATGAGACATTCTTATTTTTCTGCTATATACTTTCTAGAATATGAATCATTAGTTATGGAAACTGATACTCTTAAATTTTGGGAGAGACCATTGATCTGATAATTGGATCTCAGTTTCCTTCCTTTTGCAAATGCCTGGAGGCAGAGGATAAAAAAAAGTAGGCTTCCTTGCTGGCTGACTTACCATTCTCCTTTTGTTTACCTTAAAATGTCTTTCTTACAGCGTGGCATGAAATTTGCCTTCTTTCCATCTTTTAAATATCATAGTTTCCATGTGACAGGCACAGAATCACAGAATAGTTGAGGTTGGAAAGGACCTCTGGAGGTCATCTGGTCCAACCCCTCTGCTCAGACAGGGACACCTAGAGCCAGTTGCTCAAGACTGTGTGCAGACAGCTGTGCATTTCTCTGGAATTGACATCGTGTGATAAGATGCTGCTGGAATGCTCTTGTGTTTCTTGACAGTGGGCATACTGTATGTATTCTGTGCCTTTCAGAAAGGCACATTGTTGAGAGGAGCCTAGCATGAAGGTCATTTTCGGAAAGAAGAGAGATGCTTAGGGATGCATATTTAAGAAGAGTTTATGGCAAATATGGCATGGATTTTTTCCTTATACCCTGGAGAAGGAAATCAATAGTTGTAATTGGAGAGTTCTCATTGTCCTGTTTCTTTAACACAGAGTTCATGAAACAATATTCCTCTTCTGCTGGTTACACTGCTCCTTTTCCCCTGCTATCAGAGGCATTGCATTTAAGAACATCTCTAATTTGCCTTTGTGGTAATTAGCCAAAAAGCATCCATTTCCTTTTTATCTGCTGAAGGGGGGTGAGGCTAAAAATAGTCACCATGGAATATGTTCAGGCTTCAGTCATAGCCAGCTTCTTCAGGCCAAAAAATGCCTCACTCAGTACCAGTGCTCAGCACCAGAAGTTCCGGGTACTTGTATTTCCAGTAAACCTAAATGTCAGTGGCACAGATTCCTTCTCTTGAAACTAAAGCCTTTGGTGTTGTACAGTACTGGAGGTCTCTCTACCTTACTGTTACCAGGGCTACAATAATTACAAAGATGTCTCTGCTGCTAAGGTGCTTTCCAGATTTCAGTGAGGTAGTCATTTAGTACTTAGGGACATCTTTTCTGTTCCCAGAGTAGCACCAATTCCTTCTTTTCATCTTCTTTTCCATCTGTAGTATGAAAGTCACACTATAATGGGTGAAAATCTCTGAAAGAGAGTGCAGTTTTAACTATCATGACTTATCCTGTGTTACTAGATATACTAACCTCCTGTTCTTTTTGTTTACCATCATGCTTGACCCTGTCAGGGAAGGTGGGATAGCTAGCTGGTATAAAAAAGGCCATTTCTGCATCACTGTCAGAGTTCAGATGTAAATATTCGTATTCTCTGTTGCAGAGCAGAGCTCAGTGAAGCTCATGGATCTCTTCCTAGCCACCATGCCAGATACTATAGTCATGCTGAGTACTGCCGGTGTTCTGGGATCTGCAAAACTGCTTTGGCAACTACCAGGCTGACAAGCTCAAATTTACACAATATGTAGAATGTCAGCACCACAGCACATCTTCTATTTTAAGCAACTTTGTTCACATCCTACTGATGATACTTGCAATTTGTGAAAGATCGGTAGACTAGTATCGTCCAACAGTTACCCTGCTGCCAAGGAGCTCCAAAAATTGTATGATATCACTGAGTACTGAAAGTTATCCTTGTGCAAACTCAAAGATTAGAATCGCCAGGTGGCAAACTCTGTTGGTGATGTATTGATTTCCTGGCTTATTAAAATATTTCTGAAATTCATGGAACTGCAGGAAGGCACTAAAACAAATGGCCTCAAGGTTGACAGAGTACATATGTGTCCATCCAGATAGCACGCACTTGGGATGTCGCCAAGTTCAAACAAGTTCATAGATGACAAACCATCCATCCTCTGTTTCTGGTTCTTTTGGGGGGAGTGTCTGTCTGTAGGGCTTAAATGCTTCTCAGACTGGGGTTCCCTGTGATCAGTGTGTGATTTAATTCCTGAAGATGGCAAAATTACAGTGGGAGCTTACCTCCTAGAGTGTCACAGGGCCAGCTACACCACGGGGGAAGCAAATAGAGGTATCTCTTGTACTCCTCAAAGGCTCTGTGGGTGGAAAAGATTCCAGCTTTAGAAATTAATCACAACATTGCATTTTATGGGAGAATTTTTCATTCTCTAAATACCTCAGATATATATACAAGATACTGAAACACTGCAATCATCAGTTACTCCTCAGACACAATCCTGAAATGTTGTGCAGCCACCTGCCAATGCTTGAGTCTGGGACATTTTTAAAATGGCTTGAAGTTGAATTCAAATGAACACCATAAAATGAAAAAGAGTAGTAAGTTACTTTTTTTTTTTTTTTTTTTTAAGAGAGAGATATAATGCAAAATCCTTTGAATTTCAGTCATCTGGAGTACTTAAACTCACTTTCTTTCCCCTTGAGTTATCTGGATAGAGAAAATGAGACTGCCAAGTATTGGAAGCCAACAAATTATACTGAAGTTGCAAATACAGTGAAGGAACTTTAAAATCCTAGGGGTTTTATTTACATTTAAAATAAAGTTCAAATAATTTTCGGTAGTGTTTTTCACAAAAGCTCTTCTACAGAATGTTACTTTCCACATCTTGAAAGAAGCAGAAATGAATACAAAGGACCACTGCCTAAAAATATTTCTTACATACGTTCATGTGTATGCTCAGATGTAACAGTACTATAAAAACGATGGTTTTCAAATTCTTTGTGTTCTCCATGCCTGCATTTAAATACAGACACATCAGCTTATGGCCTTAAGAGAAATATATGCTGCTACTTTAATTCTGTTACCATCACAAGACCAACATGGCTGTGAGAGAACGAGATGGTTTCTCTTTGAAATGGTATTTTATCAACAGAATGTGACTTAAATGTCAGTGCTAGTGATGTGCAAATCATGAAAGTATTCTTTCTTTTTGAGTCTACATTGAGCTTGAGATTTTCAAATTACTTTGTGCTCTGTAATGAAATATGTTTCTTAAGTGAACCTTGTAGACAATAATCATACAATTCCTGACGTTTCTGGTCATGATCTGTAATGATGTTTCTGCTAAGCTGTTGACTCCTTTGTTTGCAGTTAGTGGTTTTGTCTGGGATTCAATCATTGTCATTTCAGTTTCTGTGATGCTTTGCTGAAAATTTGGCATTATATACTAAGCCAGTACCATCAGTGGGACCTATTACAGTGTCCATGTGAAGCTGCTGTAGGGCTGATGTGCTTTACCTGTACCTGAGACTGGAATGAGAAGGTTTTTACGAGCTAAGCTTGTACCTTGTATACTGTGAGGATACAAGGAAAGCGTAAGAGTGCTGCAGAATCACTGCCGCTCAGTTCCTTCCTTCCCTGCTGCCCATGGCAGAAAGCTGGAACTGAGCAGTTTTCTGATAACTGCCTGTAATCATGAAGGTTTAGGATCAGTGTTACTTTAGTGTACAATTTTGTTTGAGTTTGTTCTTGTATAATATGGTTGTCTTCTGTAGCACACACATACATATAATAATATGCAAAGTCCTGCACCTGGGTCAGGGCAGTTCCCAATATCAGTAGAGACTGGGTGATGAATTGGTCAAGAGCAGCCCTGTAGGGAAGGACTTGAGGATATTGGTAGATGAAAGATCGGACCTAAGCTGGTAATGTGCACTCACAGCCCAGAAAGACAATGGTATCCTGGGCCGCATAAAAAGCAGTGTGGCCAGCAGGTCAAGGGAGGTGATTCTTCCCCTCTACTCCACCCTGGTGAGACCCCACTTGGAGTGCTGTGTTTAGCTCTGGGACCCCCAGTACAGAAAAGACATGGAGCTGTTGAAGCGGGTCCAGAGAAGGGCCACAAAAATGATCAGGGAGGTGGAACAACTCTCCTATGAAGAAGGGCTGTGAGAGCTGGAGTTGTACAGCCTGGAGACCTTATTGTGGCCTTTCAGTATATAAAGGGGGCTTATAAGAAAGACAGAGAAAGACTTTTCAGTAGGACCTGTAGTGACAGGACAAGGGACAACAGTTTTAAACTGAAAGAGGGGAAATTTAGATTAGATATAAGGAAGAAATTCTTTACTGTGAGGTTGGTGAGACACTGGAACGGGTTGTCCAGAGAGGCTGTGGCTGCCCCTTCCCTGGCAGTGTTCAAGGTCAGGTTGGACGGGGCTTTGAGCAACCTGGTCTAGTGGAAGGTGTCCTGGCCCATGACAGAGGGGTTGGACTAGATGATCTTTAAAGATCCCTTCCGACCTAAACCATTCTGTGGTTCTATGAAAGTAATACATGGATATAAGACTAGACAATCAGATTCATGCCTAAGGCAAGGAACTGACTCCTGCCTATGCAGTGAAGGCAGGAGATGTTGCATGGGAGTTGTGAAGGTCTGTTTTGCCTTGGAGATGACTGTTTCAGGTGACTGCTCTGTGCTTTCCTGATGCTTCACAAAACTGAAACACCCAGATACAAAGTTAAAATGGGTAGTGCGGCACCTGAGAGTTGTCATCTCATCCTGTTTCGGGTGCTTGCAAGCCATGAGTTTGGAAGCAAGGTATAGCATAAAGTGAAACTGAGAGAGATTGTGTGCTGGTATTTGAAATTAAAGTTTACAATAGCGTGTAATTAATATAGCAAAGCCAGTAAATGGAAATGTCAATTAAACAAAAGAAATGTGCTCATCTTCACCCAAGTTTCTGGCATACCTGAACATTAACAATGTTCTGCTAAATCACTAAAAGTGATTCTGCACAACTGAATTAATATCGTATTGATATCACTGTATATCATATCAGTATATATTAATACATGTCACCCACCCTATCAAAATATTAATTTTTGTTTCTCTTTAGGATCCAACGTTTTTACTAAGGTGTTGTAACATAGGTGTCTAAAGCCATTTCTAGTTGGGCCATCTCTGAACAATTTAGAAACCACTGTGTGTACACACCAGAATTTACACCTACAAGGTGGAGGAGGGCAATAGTGAAACCTGCGGTGGCAGACTGAAGTTGGGATGTTTTGGAGGACAGACTGATTTTTTTTTTTTTTTTTTGCAGTTGCTCACTCTGTGTGTGTCTTTTTCGTCCCCCGCTTTTCCTTCCTTCTCTCATCCAGTGTCCTTATCTCACTCAAACTTTATGTGTGCCAGATGCTCCTAGTATTTCCAAGCACTGTTGAATGTCTGCTGATAGGAGTTTAGGGTGGCCCTTTCTGACTCAGATAAAATTCCAAGTGAGTTTATCCAGGGGTCATCTTCAGCAGCAGTTTTAAAAAGAAAGCAATTTAATTCTGTGCTCAACTCATAGAATGTATTCTATTGACAGTTTACATTTAATTTTACAAATAACTAATGCCAGAGATAGCAAACTTTGAACTTTATTAATGTATTAGTCTGTCCTGGCAGACGTTTCACAGAATTCATTCTGCTGCAAGTCCAAAAAGATCTGCCAGAAATGAACAAGTACAGCACTATCTCACAGGTCCCGGGCACACTGAAACACTAACTGAGAGACATATGAACAGACTGGGTCCTCACCAAAATTAATGCCAATGAATTATCTGCTTATGTCTTTGAATACTTAACTATTTTTCAGGAATATCTGGCTAACCCCCTTTTTAATGTTAGTCGCAGAATCAGGAAGAACTGTACCCTGTGACTTGTAATACAAATTTGAGTTACTGTCCTGCTGTTCCCTCAGATTGTGTGTATGTGCTTGAGCGCTGACTGAGACCTTGCCAAGGAGGAAGATAAAGAAGACATAGTAATGAATTAGGAAAAGAAACAGCTCACCAAAGAGCTTTCCTCTGCTCCTTCTGCTCTTGGACTGTATTCAATTCTGAGGCTTTGCGCAGCACTCCTTTTAACAAGCATAGGGAAGTTTCGGATTTTACAGGGTTCAGTTCTGTGAATAACATAAGGCTCTGGCTTTATGATTCCAGTCTGCAGACGGTGGAGACACACGGGCTTCTGATCTTCTGCAGAATTGGTTGAACTGTGTTAACTCAGGTTAGAATAAGTTAGGAATGTGACAACAGCTTTAAGATGAAGAATCTAAATGTAAAAAAATAGGCTAACACAAGTGCTTAACTTCTCACCAACCCAAGCTCTTGTTAATCCTTAGACCATCATGACCATGACAATGCAACCGCTTCAGATTTAAAAACAGAGGGAGGTGAAAAAAATCACTTGTGAAATTCTTTCGATTTAAAAAAAAAAAGGTTTAGTTGGGGCTCGAAGCAATGAGACACACATTCTGGCTGCTAAGTTCATTTTTAAAAGTTCCTGTGTCATACTTGAAGGAAGGAAAAGAAAGGATCCTAGCTCTCCAACAGTGTTAACTATAGCTGTTTCTAAGGTTAAAGAAATACCTATGCTCAAAACCTGTTGCAAGGCTGAACATTATCTGTATCATAGTTCATTCCATCTTTTCTAACTGGAAAACAGACAGGAGAAATGGGAGCATAAAAATATCCATGGCCAGATTTCTTTATGTAAAAAAAGGAAAGAAAATCCCAGCTTTCAGAAATATATTTTGAATTTAGAAGTCATCTTGAAAGAGAAATTTCAGTGTATGTGAGTGTAGGTGGGAGTATAAAAACGTGTGATAAAAATAGCAAACTACATGGAAATCAACATTGATATATGGATGCAAACCTGGAGATGTTACATGATAATATCTGAGAGAAATATGTGTTAGGTATGTATTTATATAATACTTTTCAAAATTTAAAAAAATAACCCAACTTACATAGTTTTCACATTATATTTAAAATAATCACTTTATTTTGAATTCTGATTTCAACTCAGACATTGGCTCCTGTTCTCACCTTTGGGAACCACTTAGAAAGTTGGTGGCACATGTTGAAAAGGGACTTTTCAGCAAAGGCCTTGAAAAATAGGTATTCTTTCTCTGGAGTAAAATGCAGGGAATAAATACTACATCCTAAAAGTCTGAAACTATGATCAAAATGCTTAAAGCACTAAGAAATAGCTATATTGTAGAAAGTACCTTTCAGTTGACAAGGGGTTAATTGATTAAAATCATGGCTTTCAAAGAAAGTGGGTGTTTTTGTAGGATGTCCTAAAGCACAACTATGGGTACAGCAAACTGAGAATTTTCATACACAGTCTTTTTGGTATTGGAAGCAAAAGATACATTTTGTAGATTGACAAAATGTGTAACTTCATGACGTTAATTTGTTTGTACTGTATAAAATAAACTGCCCTTCAAGTCGGTATGGTAAACCAACTGGGAAGACCATCAGTACTTTTATTCTGCACTAGTGATTCTCTTATTGTACCTAATGTCTTCAGAAAAACACATTTCAGATGTGCTCTTAAGTGTCAGTTGGTCTTTGTTATTATCAGCATGATGCAGGAGCAGCATCTGTCTATGGGAATGCAATTTATGATAAAATACAGCTAATTAAAAATCCCTGGAGGATTTATATTCACACATGCTGTGAAACTGAATCATACAAATATTTCCTATTAAATTGTAGCAGAATTAAAGTGTTTTAATTTCTAACTGTGTGCACCTAAACCCTTTTTCCCTGTCTTACTACCATAAATGTAAAATAATATGAAATACACTTTATTACTGCAATATCAACCAGGAGAGCTACTTGGAGAGAAACACGTACAGCATAGTTATGCTGCCACATAATGGAGTAGGAGTAATGGTGTAGGTTTTATAAATTGACACCTAAATCACCTGATCTGAGTAGATTAATAAAACTGGGTTTATTGCTATTTCTTTTTTTAACTCTTATTAGCTCTTTTTTTATTATTAATTTATTATTTAATTTATTAATATCCAATGTAGTATCCACTGTGGGGGGGAAAATGCTTCCCAGAAACTGTACCAGTTTGTGGTCCCTTGGCAAGGACAAAATTAGCAAATAGTTCTTCCAGATTTGAGCCATGTTATTACAATCATACACAGATACTTTTCCTCCTTCTCTATCCTGATCTCTTAGAGTTGCTTGATGTGGCGCAGAAAGATTAATCACTTAATACATCCTTTTACTGTTTTTAAAAAAAAAGTAACTTTGAATGTCACTTGGATGTTAGTTTGTACTCTGCAGAGGATGTTTATTATATAGCATTTAACTTTTTTTTTTAAAAATTTCATTAAACTGTATGTAAGTGAAATGCTAGGCTAGTAAATTATATATGTTTGCTGTAGTGTGCATGTGCTGATTTCTGTCCCCGAGCATGCCTAAGAACCAATGCTTGTGGAAAATGAGCTGTGGCTTTGTGTACTCAATGAGGTATATTAGCTGTTGCCTAGCCTGTGCTTGTGTAATCAAATTTGTCAGAACATAGATTGGAATATGGGAATTATTTGCTATAATCACTTTATAGGCTCTTATAACCTAAGAAATTGTTTTCTCTTACACTCCGTGTTTATAAATGCACATAGTACAACTGAAAGAGAAGTTTCACATGGTTTAATTATCTAAGCATATAATTTGTGAAAGTCTAGAAACTGACAAAATGGAGGATAGGATAAAGTTTTGGGGAAATAAATAAGATTGTGATTTTATCTTCTACATATATACTGGGACTTCAGCTGTATGAAGGAAAGCAAGATTTGTGAAGACTGCTTGAAAAGCATCTGCTTGGCCTAAGCAGGGCACTAATTCATTCATCTAAACTGATGAGAGAAAAGCAAACAAATCATAAACTCCAACAAAAATGTCAAACTTCAAACAGATAAAATATGCATTTCTTTTAATATAATTTTTTAAAAATATTGTAAAACAGTGTGTAAGGAATCACAGGTAAAATGTTACCAGCTTTAGTGAATCCAAGCTGTTATGTTTTAGCTATAGATACACAAGTTAGGAAATAAAATGGCGTAACTTGTGGTTTTGTTTCTCTTGAAAGGGTCAGTAAATTCAAAGGAGTTTGTATACCTCAGGGACTTCTTGGTCCCTGAACATCTGGGTGATGAGGCTGGAACAAGGCCCTTGAAAACAATATCCTCTCTTGTAGAGGAATACAACCAAATCAAATGTATGTAATTAGTGATGTGTTCCAATCTGTACATGGGCAGCTGTATGATTGTGCTGTGTAAATATTACAGAGATAAACATGAGTAATGAAAATCAGGACGTGCCTAATTATGCATGAAGTAATTTGGAGTTACATAGATAATGGACAGATCAATTTCAGAAACTAATGAGTGAAGCACAAGTGTCCTGTGTATCATCCAGAGAAGATGAAGAGGTTTATAAGCATATTTGCCCAAATGTCGAGTATGCCATTATTTAAACATAGAGTTCAAGTCTGGTATTTAGAAAACCTGTTGAGTGCAAAGTAGAACTAATACTTGGTAGAGATGTCCAAAACTTGCTAGGAAGCAAGCACACAAGCTCTTACTAAGTTCAGAAAGACCTATGCCGTTTTTGGAAGCAAGGGAAGCATTTTGTTACATGGTCAGCTTTGATGTTTATATAGGCCTTTTGGTGTATTTGTGTGTCTATATAAAAAGTGACTGATACACAAGACATTTATTTGGCAAAATCTAAAAGGCAAAAATTAAATTATGTTTTGAATTCATGACATACTACACATATAATACTTGCTTTGCCTTTTTAATGTTTTTGGGGTTTTTTTGCTTTTCTCACTGGTCTGCCTCTACTTGTGTAAGCGAAGAAGATATTGCTGTAACGGTGGGGTTTTTTTCCTGAAACAAAATGCAAGGTGGAGGCCACCCATTCTGCAGCACTGTCTTCGGAATGATTAAGCATTGCTTTGTCACCCAAGTGCTCTTCAGATAACCTGGCTTCTCACACTGGCTTGACAGTTGCATCCCTTCTCTTCATTAATCACTACGAACACAAGCAAGTGCCCTAGACTCAGTTACTATCTGAATAAAATAAATTGAACCTGGCTTTGCTTTCAGTTTTGAGTGTGAATTGAAAGCCCCTTGTGAAAGTAATTGTGGCTAAAAAGGATCATCTGCTCTGCGCTCTCATGGACCAGGCAATTAGCACACACTTCCATTTTGCCTTCTATTAAGATAAATCAGTAGTTTTCATTCAAAGTATAGGCATCCTCCTTACTTTAAAAAATGTTTTGCTTTGGTTTTGTTTAGAATGTTTCTTAAGTTAAAAAAATGAAGGTTTGGTAAGAAGTACTTCCTGTTCATTGCAATATTAATAAAGGAAAGAAAAGTCAAGTTTAGAGGATTTAGCTATATGAAAGCTAGCTGACAAAGATAATCATCTTGTTCAGACATAGCTTCTGGCTGCAGTAGATAGGAGCTTTTTGGAAACAACTCTGTCAAAGTAAATGACTCAAAACAAGCAGCTAGTAGCCTATCTCCAAGGAAAATGAAGCTGTAGACAATTTTTTCAAATAAACAAGATTACAAGAAAGAAATACTTGACTCCATCAATAGTTTTTGTTCCTCATTGAAATAGCCTTGAGGATGCCCTATGTTGATTTCTGGGTCGAGGTTGAAGTGCAGCAGCAGCTTCCCTATTTCCACCTACAAATGGTTGTATTTCTCCTAAGAACCTCTAGTACACGAGCAAAATCCTGTCTAATGTCCCTAATTTCTGTGAAGTACAGAAAATTAATATATTACGATGGCTGTCTGTTGGCCTCTTTTCTATTTGTTGATTATCTTTTTTCCTCCACATTGTGCCTTTCCTCCTTTTTGAAGAAATTCTCTTTTATTTATGTAGTTGTGGCTTCTTGGTTATTTAAAAAACTCTTCCAAAAACCTCCCCAATTTTCTGTAATGTGTTTCTGTCTACATTTTCATTCTTCATTTTCTCTAGCTTTAGGAAATGGGTTTATTAGAATGTCTATACAGATGCATAGGGTTCCATGCTTGAGACTGTCCTCATCAGGTCATGACTACGTTGCTTTATCCTACCTAAATGCAGTAACTGCAAAACTTTTTTTTTTTTACTTCATTTCAGTTCTTTTAGTTCTTTTCTATCATAGGTGTAAATACCCAGCTTTGTCATGGATGTCCATCTTGAATGAGTAATTTAATTCCTCTGCAGTTTCATTGGCCAGCAGGAATAAAGCTTTCACTTTTTTATTCTTCTGCCTGTTTTTGGTTCAAATACTTAGCTTGCATGTTATTCCAAAGTGGTACCTCTCTGTTTATTCACATGTTCAGGGCATAGCCCAGTGGGGTTTGTTAATACTCTGTGTAATATGCCTATATCCAAGGGTCATGAAAGGCATTGCATTTCAGATGGTCAATTTTATGCCATGTTTTCAAGATAGGAGGAGATAGATGTACGACCAATCCAGATTTCAGGAGTGAACTGATGGTGTTCCTCTGCATGTCCTGCCAGAAATTCTGTGGCATGGTCACTTTCCA
Source organism: Strix aluco (assembly GCF_031877795.1). Lineage (NCBI taxonomy): Eukaryota > Metazoa > Chordata > Aves > Strigiformes > Strigidae > Strix > Strix aluco. The sequence continues at coordinate 105,895,858 of NC_133932.1, forward strand.
GCTTCAGGCAAAAAACAGGTTCATCTTATTTTCTTTTGTCTATATGTGTCATATGAGATGCTTCTTCCTTCCAAGACTCTGAAGTCAAAAGCCTTGCTTTTGAAATAATACTTACTCGACTCAGAAAGTCTTCCTTTCAATTCTTCTTCTATCTCTTAGCCTTACTTCCAACAATAGGATTGCAACAATATATACCTTTGTGTCCTTGAATTGGATCTCATCCTTCTGTTAAAAGGTACCTTTGAGCAGGAGCTAATTAAATCTCTCACACATTTGGAATGACATTAAATTTTTTTTTTTTTTCCTCATCTACTGTAGCTGTTTATGACATTTGATTACTGGCCCAGTAATTAACATTTCTCAGGACTGTCATTTCAAGTGAGTGAGAAGAAATCACAACAATGTCTGATATGTTTTCTCTTTCTGGATTGTCAGTTCTTTTGAGCTGGAGTGAGCATTTAGCACATCCAAATCTTCATCTGTTTCTTACAGACCTGCATGTAGCTGTGCTGTAGTTACAAAGGAGAGACTCTGTGGCTGCTCATTTTTGATATGCCATGGAGGGCACACCTCATGCCTTGCACTGCTCAACAGAAGGGGGGAGTGCAGTGTCTCTTCAGTTTTCCTGCTAAATCCAGCACATTATGCATGTCCTGTGATACACGTAAAGTTATATTTGATGCATATAACATGTTTTATGCCTGAATTTAAGACTATCTCTGCTAGGTCAGAGCAAAAATTGTCTCACCAAATGTCGTAAAGAGTTACAAGTAATGGGTGGCTTAGAGAAGACTATTAAAACAGGGCAGGCACCTGCAGATACTTCCTCAGCACAGTCCCTGAGTCTCCTCAGGACAGCCCAACAGTCCCTGGTGTTTAACAGCCATCAATAGAATTATCCTTTGGGAATTTATCCTTTTCACAGAATCACAGAATCATTCAGGTTGGAAAAGGCCCTTGGGATCATCAAGTCCAACCATCAGCCCTACTCTACAAAGTTCTCCCCTACACCATATTCCCCAGCATCTCATCTAAACAACTCTTAAATACATCCAGGGATGGTGACTCCACCACCTCCCTGGGCAGCCTATTCCACTGTCTGACCACTCTTTCTGTGAAAAATTTTTTCCTAATGTCCTGTCTAAACCTCCCCTGTTGCAGTTTAAAGCCATTCCCCCTTGTTCTGTCACTAATTACCTGTGAGGAGAGACCAGCACCAACCTCTCTACAATGTCCTTTCAGGTAGTTGTAGAGAGTGATGAGGTCTCCCCTCAGCCTTCTCTTCCTCAAACTAAACAGTCCCAGCTCCTTCAATCGTTCCTCATAGGATTTGTTCTTCAGGCCCTTCACCAGCTTCGTTGCCCTCCTCTGCACTTGTTCCAGCACCTCGATATCTCTCTCGTATTGAGGTGCCCAAAACTGGACACAATACTCCAGGTGTGGCCTCACCAGTGCAGAGCACAGGGGGACTATCACCTCCCTACTTCTGCTGGTCACACTATTTCTGATACAAGCCAGGATGCCGTTGGCTTTCTTGGCCACCTGGGCACACTGCTGGCTCATGTTCAGTTGCTTGTCAATTAGAACCCCCAGATCCTTCTCTTCCAGGCAGCTCTCCAGCCACACCTCCCCAAGCCTGTAGCGATGCATGGGGTTGTTGTGGCCCAAGTGCAGGACCTGGCACTTGGCCTTGTTGAAGCTCATCCTGTTAACATTGGCCCACTGATCCAATCTATCCAAGCCTCTCTGTAGTGCCTCCCTATCCTCATGCAGATCGACACTCCCGCTTTTGAACCCTTAGGCACTTTTAGCATCCATAATATCCTGCAGCAAGAAATTCCATATTTATTTACAAATTGTGTGAAGAACTGCTTTCCTGTGTTTGCTTTGAATTTTCCTATCTTCTGGATTTAATGCCTGCTGGTACTTAAAACATACAGTTGTTCCCTATTTGTTGTCTTCCTGGACAAAATGATTTTGTAGACCTCACTCATATCTTCATTTCTCACTTTTCTCTTTTCCAGCCCTGAGGCATACTGCTCTTTGTTTTCTCTTACAACATAACTTGTTCCATACCTCTGTGAATTTATACTGGGGCATAATAGTGCCCCAATAGTTCTTGTTTCCTTTACTGTCCTTTCAATGAGGAGAAGACTGCCATTTTTAATGAAATACTGCTTGATTAATTGCAATGTCTTACTGGCCTGGAGATAATCACCCTTACTACTCAGGATATGTAGAATAATAATGCTGAAATCTCACCCTGGCCTCTCAGGCATTTAGTTCAGGTTCGTTTTTGCAAAGCCGGCGTATCAGATGAGCATTTAACCAATGTGTCAGCCTGACTTTTCAGCTGCTTGTAAGAAGGAGCCTTGTGTATGAGATGTCAGCATTTCTGAAGTCATCTGGCTGGCTGCCCTGATGGTGAGTGGCACAGGGAGATGGCTGGCCTGGGAGTGTGGGGCTCTGGCATTCCTGGGCAACTCACATGGCTGGACTGCCAGAGATGAGGCACCACAGATACTCTGGCAGCCCCCGAGCTTGAGTCTAAAGTAGTTTTTGTCATTTTTGTCACTGCAGCAAGCCATGGAAATGGCAGTTGTGAAATGACAGGAATTGCATTAATTTCAGTCAGCAGCTGCTGAGGATACTGGGAAAGCATATTTTGTTTTGGGAACATCATGTTTGGGTTTCCAAAACAAAATTTTGAAGGATTTCTGTTCCATGAAAACTTTAAATGTTGGCTTACCTCCTGATTCAAGGTTTGTTTTTTTTTCTTGAAAACACAAAAAGCACGTAATAAAGATTCAGATTTCCAGCCAGCTCTACTTATGCTTCAGTTGGAAGATTATTTCTATTTTTTCCTACATGTTATTAGTAAGAAACTTTATTACATCTACACTTACTGCATTTGTGTTTCTCTCATTGCTGCAATGACTATTAGTGTCCCAGTGTGCTGCTTAAATTTTCTTTTGCCTAATTTCATTTCATTACTTCATTGCGCAGCCTTCAAATAACCTAACTGCTTTTTTGTTTACACCCTTGACATTCACAAATTATGATGCTTTTCAGTCATTCCACAGCTAAGCTACACCTATTTGTCTTGTAGTCTTCTGATTACAAAGTAAATACGCAGCTATGGAAAATACACATTCTCTAATGTATATTAGTAGAAGCAGATGGTGCAATCTGTTCATCGATGGAATTCAGTTTCTAAATCTGATTTAATCTGGTTTGCAGCAAATGCCATTCCAGCACCGTCTGTCATGGAACATGTGCGAAGGGAGAAGTCCCATTTCAGGTTGTTTGTATTTCGTTGCAGTAAGGTGTTTATTTCATGTGTTACCCAGTCTATCATGCACCAGAACACCTATTGTAAAGGCATGTTGTTTCAATTCACAAGACTATATTCTTTGTTATTTGGTATTATCATATATTATTATTTTTCATTACCCTTTTTGCATTACAAAGCTGTGTACTGCCAGTCCCTTTTGCAAACCTAGTTTTCATGCAGCCATTAATAGAATTTGCACTTGAGAAGAAACGATGGTGAATTATTTTCTTAATTTGTGAACTGGAGAGGAACTTGAAATTAATTATATCAGCATTTTGCATAAGTAGGCGTTTTTCCCATTGTGAAAAAGAAGTTTCCTCTTTTCTTCAGAATGGAGGCTTTTCCAAAATTATCAAGGCCAGAAAGACTGTTTGTGTTCTGTTTCTGCTAAGCCAACAGAAAAGAATACACTGTGTAGTATCTGTCATCTTCAGCTCAGACAGATCCTGTAACCTCTAAAGAAGGAATTACTTAGGCTGAAATGGTGAATTGCTATAGAAGTCTTGAGGCTCTGTGTAGCTGAAGAAACATGCTAGCAGAGACAGCTTTCTTCTCCCCTCTTACCACAAACAACAAAATGTTTGCACCTTTAGATACAGATGTTGCAAGCAGTAAATATGAGAAAGTGATAGGTAGTTTATATTCCATTTCATTCTGCACTGAAGGATGTGGGAATCCTCCAAAGTCTTGTGGAGTTAATAAAATTAAAGGGTGTGGTGGAGTAGAGCAAGTATTCTGAAGAATATTGCAGAAATAACATGATACAAAAGCGTCCATTTGGAAGAAACCTGTTAGGCTTCTTACATTTCTGAGTAATTGCTTGACTGTTCTCTGCATTTTGAGAATTAAATATTTGCTACGGCCATTTCTTTCTTTTAAGTGATTCTGTTTCGCAGTTCTTTTCTCTAGAGTGTCCTCAGCTTCTCTGGACTTAGAGCTAGAATTTAAAAATCGATCTCCCACGCAATTTAAACACTGTCCACCAGCTCCAAGCTGTCAAATTTCACAACTTTCACAAAAGATAGTTTGTTTCCCGGTCCCCCTAGAGATGCTTATAATTTTATTTTGTACAAAGCCAGTAATTAATACACGAGAAAAATTAATACACGTACTGCAAGGTGATACTATTATGTAGAAAGAAAGGAACTTAATAGGAGACGCATGACTGGGGAGAATAAAAACTGCCTTTTTGTAAAGTAGTAAGTATATATGATGTACTGTGATTGTTCCTAAAAATATACCATGTATGCCACTGAAGAGAGGGCAGATATCCAGCAGTTCACATTGTTCTGAGCTGACCTATATTTACTGCTGCATATAGCAGGTAGCAGTATGTTTATTGTTTAGTACAGAGTACTTCTCACACTGGTGTTAAATGCTTTTAAAAAATTTACAACTCTCAAAATCTCTAATCCCAAGGTAAATTTTAATAAAGTTACAAATTTATTAGTGTTTCTAAGTGTGGTGGATTGACCTTGGCTTGCCACCAGACACCCACCCAGCTGCTCTCTCACTCCCCCCTCCTCAGCAGGACAGAGGGAGAAAATAAGATGGACAGACTCATGGGTTGAGATAAAGGCAGTTTAATAAAAGAAGGCAAAGGTTGTGTGCAGAAACAAAGAAAAACCAAAAGAGATTTATTTTCTACTTCCCGTCAGCAGATGATGTCCAGCCACTTTGTGGGAAGCAGAGCCCCAGTACGCGTAGTGGCTGTTTCAGAAGACAAATGCCTTAGTAATGAATGCCCCCCTCCTTTTCCTTTCTCTTAGCTTTTATTGCTGAGCATGACATCATATGGTGTGGGATATTCCCTTGGTCAGCTGGGGTCAGCTGTCCTGGCTGTGTCCCTCCCAACCTCATGCCCACCCCCAGCCTACTGGCCTTTGGGCAGTGTTGGAGAGAGCCTTGATGCTGTGCGGGCGCTGCTCAGTGGCAGCCAACACATGGGTGGGTTATCAACACTGTCCTAGCCACTATATGGGCTGCTATGAGGAAAGTTAACCTCCTCCCAGCCAGGCTCAGTACACAGATACGCTGTTTCACATTCTGTATTTACAAGTGCTATTTGATACGTACGTGCACACTGAATTATAAATTGTAGAAGTTTTTGGAAAACCATACTTTTTTCTCGATAGTAATAGTTTCACAGTATATTCTATTTCATGTTTGGATTACTGACTGACAAATTCAGTTCCATGCAGGTTTACGACAAACCAATAAAACTTGTGTGGAGCATTTCTTCTTGTATGTATTTATTTTTGTTAATTGCAACCTTAGGTCTAATTAAGAAAAACTGTGCAGAGCAGGCTTTAAAATATAAGGGTCCTGAAGCTTCTTTCAAGACTTTCTTTTTCTGTGGAGGACATACTCAACCAAATTACACATGCATGGAGTCTGCTTTCACACAGATCTTATGGACAAACCCAATTATCCAGCTTCCTATTAGGGAAGCTAGACAATGTTTATGCTTCAGCCATTTACTGGTTTTGGAATTTGTCATGCCAGACAAACCTATAATCAAATCTTTGGGGTTTTTTATTTAATAACAGAATAGGTATGGCTTCACAAAGTCTGGGTGAGTTTCTTTGTGTTCACAAATAACAGGCACTCTTCTGAAAATTTCTAATTAAGAGGAGAATACTAATGTAGCAGAACTCAGAAGTGCATGAAGCTTAAGTTTATTTCTTAACAAATAAGCTCACTAGGGAGTGTTCAAAATACAATGTTCTGAGCTACCAAGCTTATGTTGTTGTTTTTTTCTCCAAAACAAAGACAAAGCTAGTTTTTAAATTATATTTTTAAAATGCAAAATGAAATCTTACGCTTTCTGGGCTCAGTTGCCTCAAAACTTAGCCGTGTCCTTGTTGTGCCTTGTGCTCATTGCTATGTTTTTAAAAGAAAGATATTTTGAAATAATTTTGAGAATTGTTGGTTTAAAGTTGTAGCAGAGCTTGAAGCTGAGTCTTGAGACACAGCCTCAAGATCCTGAAGGTTATTTTCAAAATACTGAGTGAGAGCTCTTATCAGGGGCTAACAGTGATACACCTGTGGCTGTGATGAGCACCGTACACCACGAAGCTGACACACAGTCCCCACTTGAACAACAGCTGAGGGATGTCATAGCAGTGATTTGCAGGCGGAGGTGGGTGGATATGTAATGTATCGGGAGAGGGAGCTGGGGAAGCACTTGTTTTGCAAAATAGGAGGAGGTAAAATTTAATTAAACTATTTAAATAAATACAGCAGAGCAGCAGTGCTGTACAGTTGGAAAAGGAAATACAGTTGGCTGAAAGAATGATGATCAAACTTTAAAAAAAATCCGTTTTCTGCTTTAAGTGATACATCTTTTGGTCTGCTCTTTGGTTTGCTGTGTTGCATTTCATTTTTTTCTGCAGTTTGCAGGAGAAACTGGTAATTTTTCTAGTTGGAGGATAAGCAAAACTGCTTTTACACCTGGACTAAGGAAAAAGACAGGTTTCTTTCAGTTTTTGTTCTGTTGTTTAAAGCGTAGGGTTCCTAGGGCTGCTGAGCCTACACAGCTTTTCTTTTTAACTTAATGCGATTTTATTTGGATTGTGTTTTCAGAGTTCAGTTAAAAACAATTTGGTTCTCTTCGCTTTCAGGGAAGAGCATTGGATGGGTTAATTCAGCAGTTCAATGTGAGCTAATTCAGCAATTTAGTGCAAGAATATGGTTAAACTATTTAACAGTAGCTGAACTGTGCAAATTACCTTTTAAGCTATCGAGGGCAGTATATAGTCATTAACACATAGGCATGCGCAATGCTTTCTCCCAGCAGTTTAGTTTCATTGCCCTTTGTAGCAGTCCCTTGCTGGTTTTTTCCAAGTTTATTTTAACAGAAGGGAGGTGGATGTCCTCAAAAAACATGTCCTTCTTTGCCAAGAAAGGTTGGACCAGATGATCCTTCAGGTCCCTTCCAACCTAGTATTCAACGATTCTGTGATGATTCTATGAAAAAGGCATTCTGCTATCTGGCATTTTAGGTCTGCAGGCTGAGGAAGGAAGAGGCAGAGAAAAACCTCGAGGTTTTGAGCCAGCTAGGTTTTCTAGGGAAGCAATCCAAATGTTTCCCAGATTGCCACAAACTGTTAAATTGTTTACAGTAAATTTTAACTGGAAGATCCCCAATGAAGCCAGATGCTGTGGCTGTTTGCAGAGCGATCGGGGGAGGGGTGAGGTATCTGGGAAGTGGAGTTTTAGAGATGGGAGCACGTAGTCGGAGGCAGAGTGTTGGCAGCTGTAACTCCCTGAAGACGTTTTGCAGGAGAAGGGGAGGAGAGGTTCAGATTGAGGAGAGTTAGCTGAGATGCTGCAGGGGTTCTTTTTCATTTGAGGACTTGTAGCCAACAGTCTGCCTCTCTCTTTCCAGCTTCCCTTTAGCTGTGAGCGGTTTCATTGCAGAGTGAATTGACGAGCTTGTAAATCATCCACCTTTTTACCAGTAATTCAAGACCTAGGCCTTTCAGGGTATGGTAAAGATGTAGCTTTTTCTAACAGACTTCTTCCTAAAATTCTCCTTTCTTGCTCCCATCAGCAAAATGTTACACTGTTTCTGTATCTGCAGACAACCACAAGAAGTGTTCGGCTTTCTGTTGCCTGGACATACAAGTCCCCATTATTTATACCATTGGTTTCAAAGCAGCAACAAGCATTGCAAATTAGTTTTGGCAGGAAAATGAAGAATATGGGATTTTGAGACAAGTCTATTTATTTTACATTTAGAAAGAATTAATAGTTGATAATTTAAAATTCTTCTAAAATCAAAATAGAAATAGTGTCTAACAAATAAATCCATTAGTTATGGAGAAATTTGGGGACTGAGGAAAATGGGAGCAGGAAAGGAAACTGCATCATTGAAAATGTAAGTGGGAAAGGAGACTTTATTTTTAAAAACGTGATAAAAAGGAATAGACATACAGTGAGTCTTCATAATTTTTGGTTTTTTTGAATGATGACAGGATGTTTTTCTATAAATGATGTAGTGTAGCAAAATTGAAATTATATCACTGGATACTCTTCAGTCAGTAGGACACAGGAGAAAAATTTGAATTATTTCATGATTTTCTGTCTTCAAAATATATATATAAAAATAACTGAAGATAACTTCATTTTTAAAGATCTGTTTTGTCTTAGTTTTTACATTAGGATGTCAGATTTTTCTCTTCCCTCTTATCTCCTCAGGCATCCAAGTACAATATTGGCACTAATTGGTTTATCATATCAAAGAAAATATTCAAGTTGAAGTTTTTCTTAAACGGGAAACAGTTTATAGCTACAAGTTCCTGAGTACAGGCACAGACACTTTCAAACATATTTTTTCATATTGGTGGGAGAGTGGGCAACCCAGGGTAGTCAGGACAGACCTAAAATATAGAACCTGGTGGTCCCCAAAGTTTGGATAAGAACAGGACTCCAAACTGCGTATTTTCAGAAAGGTGTACGTGGCATAAAGAGTGCGGAGCTGGGAACAGGGCTTGACTTTAAACACATCTTATCCCAAGTTCCTGTTCAAAAATCTCATGGACACACACATCATTTGTCACCTAGATCAAAACTCAAAGTGCTCAGCACTTGCAGGGTTTAATCCTTTCATCCATGCTGTTGTTTTTTGCAGTCTACATTTTGTCAATGGTGTTTCAAATACTTTATTTCTGGGTTGGTTGGTTTTGTTTGTTGACAATTTAGAATAAACTTCTCTTCTAGTAAGAGGCAAGAGATTTCTAAACATCTGGCTGCAACGCAAGAAAAAAGTCTTAAGCCAGCAACAGAGGAGAGAAAACTATTCCTTGCATTTTTGCCTTCAAAATCACAAGGACACTTCTTAATATGTTTATGCAGATACTTAAGCTCATTTACACATTTTCAAGAAATCTGACCCCTCCCCAAAACCACTCAGTCTTTATTTTCTTTTCCAAGTTACCTTCTAAACCATCTGGTAGCATAAAAGAGGAAGAAGAGATGCTGATAGTTGTTTCCTAAAGGATCTTTTTTGACAGGAACAATTAAAATATGTGTGCATGCATGGTTAAAATTGTATGTGAACCTTTTGAAAGGAATACATTGGGCTTTAATTCAGGAGGATAATCTTCATGTTAAAATTAAAGGGCTGGACTTTTTCTATCCTGCCTAGACTGCTAACTAGTCACTTTTCCTAGATCTCCAATCTTTGCCTTCTGTAGGACTAGTAATGGGCTTGTGAGATTCATGGTGGTTCCCCCAAAGCAAGGAACCGCTTTCACTGGTTATTCATTCCCACTGATATTTAAGACAAGAAACAAACTTTGTCAGCCACACTAATAGATGGGCTACTTACAACCTCACTTAACAATCGCATGGCATAGAAGATACCTCTGAGTTATGAATCCTTTTTTGAGTTTAGCCTCAGATAACACACTTCCACCCTGTTCCCCAGTAAGGATCAGGCACGGCTAGAACCTGACTTCATGAGCATCAGTACACTTCTAGAGAAAGTATCCATAGGCATATATGAGTTTGATTAAAAATATCCATGACGTCAAGCAGATCTTATCATTTTCTTCATGCTAATTGCATTAGGGCATCACTTGAAATGTTTAAAGCTGGGCATCAAATAATAGAGAAAGTTACTCTATCACTCATAGAATGCTAAAGTCTGTCTTATTTTATCTTTACATTATTTATCCTTAGAACCTCAGCCCAGAAGGTTTTTAATAATTTGCAATACTAAACTCAGAAAAAATGGGAGCTTGGTGGTTTTAATCAATTATTCCCATTTTATCAAACCAGAAAATAAAATACATAAAATTGTTACTTATTGTTGAATTGCCATTCATATCATCTTGTGTTCTGTACTGGAGAAAGATATGTAGAATTGGAGTCTTCAGCTACGACTGTGGTGCCTGTCTCAATATTAGACATGAAATTATCTTATATTTGTATGATTCATTGATCAGCCTTCAACATAAATAGTTGAAGATGTCAACTTCAGAAGAACCTAATAGGTTTCCTGAACATATGATAATTGCACCGCTTTTCTTGAAATGCCAGGATTTCAATGCTTAAAATTAGTTATAAATCACATTCTATATTAATAATCTGAAACATTTCATTATTTAGTGCTGGCAAATACACTTCTTAATGCCATTTCCATTCAGCTTATCCCTTTCTCTGCCTGTCTAGTCTTTTTAAATGGTGTGGACTCACTTTTCTTTGACTGGGTGTGTGTGCTGGAGTAACACTCAACGTCTGAAGGAGAACAGTAGAATCATCCATGCAACGGGCTGCACTCATCCACCTCCATTGAACATGAGACACAAGGACTTCTTACAACAAAACACAACATTTTGCATGTTGCTAGTTCTTATCTTTCGGAATATATGACAGATTGTTTTGTGTAGCAACAGATTGTCATCGTTATTATTAGATCATGAGTATTTTTACCAGTGTGGTCATTCTGGTAATGTCCTATGTTGTTTGTGGTTAGGCACTGCCATGGGGTTGTTTTAGCAGGATATGCCCCACAGGGTGCTGAGTTCCCTTAGTTCTCACAGTATTACAAAAACTTTAAGTTTCAGCATCTCGTAGTTTTCATCTCTGGCCCATTGTCTGCTCACTTCTTATATTACTAATATTCTTGGTTGGAAGAAAAGTCAGAAAAGATGCTATCTGAACCTCAGCAAGGTGAGGTAGTCCAAATGAACACAAGAGAAGTAGGTGTGAAGCTATATTGTTACATTTATTTTACTAGCTTGTTTTGGATGAGATGTTGCAGGATGTACCTACCTCTATCATCTTTGAGATGCTTATCAAACTAAGGAGGCAAAGAAAAAACTTTCTTGCCCATATCAGGTATCATGAAACTTTATGTAATGTAGCTGTATCTGGTTCAAGTACAGAATTACTGAGTGAAGGACTAAGAGAGCATTAGTCCTTGGCTTTCACTCCCATGGTACCGGCCTGGGAACTTCTGAGAGGAGTCAAAAAAAAAAAGACCTGCAAAACTGTGAGGAGCTGGAGAGTTTGTGTTTCTTCCCCTCCAAAGCTTGGGCGGTGGGCTTGCTCTTTTCCAGTGCATCTCTGTTGGGTGATATTTCAGAAAGAGAAGCAAACCAACTTTTCCTTTTTTGCAAGAGTGAGGTTGGCTCCTTACTTACTAGTGCCCTGTGTCAACACAGCCAAGCGCAAAAAGGTATTGAAACTTTTCAGTCCCGTCCGTACAATGATTTCTTTAGAAATGTCAAGAATTCAAGCCCTAGCAGTGTTTCTGATTAATACCTGCTTCTAATCTTTGGAACATTTGTTTTGTGGCAGAAGATTAATCACAGGAAATCATCTATTCTAAAGATCTTTGGTTTGTTTTTTATTGCTGGAAGATACATATATTTAAAAGCCAATGAGCATCTCCTCCTAGGAATGTACATATTGCCTTCATCTGTCTCCCTTTATGAGCCTGCTGCATGTTGACAAGTCCTATAGAATTATTTCCAGCCTGTTTGAATGTTTTTTCCCCTTATTCAACTGTAGGCACAATGACAAATCAGAGTTGCAGTAGAAGATGTATTTTGCTGGGAAATGACCGTAGTGAATTCAATGCCTGCTGGTTACTTACTGTATTTCAAGGCAGAAGAGCTATATTTGATCTTGGGGGTGGAAGAGAAAACCACAGTGTGCAGGCTGGTGGCTGCTCTGTCGCTAATTTATTGGCAGTTTTGGGGAAAAAAATCTGCATTCTCTTTTTATTTTTTAGGCCAGATATTAGCATGAATTATGGCGCTAGCTTTTTCAACAAGACTCAAGTGAAAAATTTAACTCCTTGGAGAGTTGTATGTAGTTCTGAGCCATAACTAAGGCTTTTAACTGTCACACTCTTGCAAATCATAATAAAGAGTAATAGGTAAAAAGCCACTGCTCCTTTAAATCAGTGTCACCAGTGACTCAGAATATCTATTGATTTTTTTTTCTTTCTTCCTACCAACAGTTTCAATTAAGATTCAGCAGATCCACTCTGAGAAAACCCTGTATAAAACGCTTCATAATATTTTGGTTTAATACTGCTTTTTAAATTCTGTTTAAGAAATGAGCATTTAAAAGTAATTATATCTGTAACACATTAAAACATCGATCTAAAAGGCTAGTATAATGCCCAATTCATAGCTTTTGTTATAAATTTTTGAGTGTGTAATTACTAGAATGTATAAATATATATTTCATCAACTTTTTTCAAACCACAGCTATACAAATTTAAAAAGTCAATTATATTCACCCAGACATACTACTTTCTGAATATGGGAGAATTATGGCATGGTTTTGAAAAAAAACCAACCAAAACACACCATATTTTCCATGCAAATAGTGTCTGTACCAACAAATCATCCGGACAAAATGATTACAGGCTATTTGTCTTTACCCTTTGTAGTGCACTAAGCAAATTTCAGTGCTTAGTCCACACATCAACCATTCGCTAATTTGGGTTTTGTAGCTCATTTGTCAGGTCCTTTACCTGTATTTGTGCATTTTGGGGAGCTAACTCCAGATGTACAGCAGCTGTTGTTCTGCATAGGATTGTGTGACCATATTCCGCATGGAAGCCCGGTGAAAGGAAGGCAACCTGAGGCTCTGTCATTCTCCAGGAAATCTTGTAAGCTGCAGAAAAGGAAATGAGAAGGGCAGCCATTAGGGAGAAGAGCAAGATTCATGTGTAGAATAAATGTATATTAATAAAAAGGTTTGCCTCCTGAGTCACCATGCTTCCCATTTAGATTTTCATATTAGCATGTGGCAACTGCTGTAATTGCTTGCATTAAAAAGTAATACTAGGAATGGAATATATTTTTAGTTCTCACTACGGCAGTTTATCCACTAGAAACAGAAAAAAGTTAACGTTGTACTGGTAGCCAGTTTTCTAAAGACCATCTGAGATCTGTGCATTGTAATTTGGAAACCTTTACAAGAAATCTTGAAGTACAACGTGGATATATCTGAAATTTCTTACAGAGACACAGATATTTGTAGGTGATATATTTGTTATTTGGTACAGGTAGATCTTTCTGAAGTCTTCTGCCATTTCACAAACAAACTTAGATTGTCGATTTCCATTTTCACTTGGTAGGCTTCCCTCCCATTTCCTAAGCAGGCAAGAAGTTTTTGTTTGCTTTCAAGATTGTGTGCTGGGGAACTTCACATGTTAGATGTAACTTCACTGCCATCAACCTTTAAAGGCCTCTGAGAAGTGCATTAGCTCTGCTACATATTTGGTTTTCTACTTGTTTGGAAATTAGCAGGTTAAAATAAACTGAAATGCGTATCCTGCATGGCAAGTGAAAAAGGTTAAGAAATAAATTGTTGGTGTTCTTTTATGCAAAGGAGGATTAATTTATGGAAGCTGCATTGAAATGGGGGTTGAAAATCCTGTATTGTAATTTTAAAATGCCAGAACAGGAGGAGACCTTCAACACTGAGTGGTGTCCGAAGTTCATGACAGGCTCTAGGCTACAGAGCTGTCAGTTGTTTGCACGTTTAAATATCTAATTTATTAAGAAGCTGGAGGCAGTTTGACATCAGCATTCTAAAGCTTTTCCTTCTGAGGACAGTCTGAGGTGTTCAGTCCATATTTTCAGTGTTCTGACATTTCGTCATTGAAGGGCTAATGTTCTTTGGCTGTTTTCCTGAAGAAATTGAGGATATTGTAAATTTACATTGTATGTAAATGAAATTTACATTGAATGTAAAGCCCGGTGCAAGGAGGATTTAATCATGGAGAAATGCCACTGTTCTAAGCACAGTGCTCCCTGAAAACAGGATGATGTATTTTAGTGTTGTTGTGAACCTTGTCAGTCACTTACCTGTGCTGCAGCTGTAATGAGAAGGACTCAGGAACAACATCACAAATCAGATATGTAAATCTGGTCCATGTGAAGGTGGTGCAGTGGCCTTGGAGCTGAAAGGAGAGACAGGAATTCCCAGTTCATCTCCAGGAGCCTCTATCTCATGAATGGGAGCAATATCAGTTGAACAGGAAACCTCCTTTATGGAAAGAAAAAATGTGAGAGGGGACAAGTGAGATGAAAAATAAGTACAGTGGGAGGGGAGAGGGAGGACTGGAAAACTCCCCAGCTTAAAACAATAGGAAAAATGGCAAAGAACTGCAACAATTTTTTTTTTTTTTTAAATTAAAGCCAAACTATTTAAAAATAAGGTCATTGAGACCAAAAAGAAAAAAAAAAAAAAAGCAATGAAGAAAAAGACAGATTAGGAGAAAAGATACTGATTTAGCTTTAGCCTGTGCCACTGTGAAACATGAGTTTAGAAGACCTCTGGTAACCACATCAGTAAAATCTTTAAAATCATTTAATTAGATTGAAGGCCAAAAGATAAACTCTTGTGATAAAAACTTCTGCTTTTATTTTCCAGAACAGGGGTAAAAAGAGTTCATTGCTCATTTACCTTCCAATTGATTTTCCTTCAAGCTAAGAAAAAATATGCTACATTTGGACAGAGAAGGCATTGATATACCTTCTCCTGATTTAGAAATGTAGAATACAAGATAATGGTTGCTTAAGGGTAATTAAAACTGTATAACAAATGACAAGTCTACAAAGATTCAAGAGGAAGCAAGTTTATGTATGAGACAAAACTGCCAGCAATTACTGTCCAGCCATACTAGCTATGAAGGATGATTGGCTTAATTTCCAGTTGCTAAAACTAGAGAATTTATTTCTTAATGTTTACTTCAAATGTCTTTTATTTAGGTTGTTCAAGTGTCAGATCAGAAGCATGCTGAATTTAAATTTAGGGGTTTGGTTGCATGATATATTTTTACAAAAGGAAATCAGTGATCTTAAACACAATTTTTAAAATACTGTCTGTTTTATCACATTGGTGTTTTACATTAGTAAACATGTAGTTGTTATTTGCATTAATGTCACCATATTAATTTTTTTGAAAGAAGCAAACATCACTGTACATATATTGGTCTAAAAGTCTTAAATTGTGTTTAGTGAAAATTGACTCTTCCTGTAAGATACATCTTTGGAAACAAAATAACTTCACTGAAGATAACATTAATTGTATGTGCTATTTTCCCTGAAGGGATGTTGCCCTGCACCTTTCTAAAGCTTGATTTCTTGCATCTTCATTTCAAGTAGTCATTCTTGAGTGCTAAACCTGAAGTAAATGGAGCACTCCTCCTACACCATCATGCACATAAGCTTTAAATTACATGGGGATGAACTTGACAAAATGTGTTCAACCTCTGACCTCAGAGTCTTTCCCGAAGAGGGCTGAAGGTCACCTATTGTTGACTGTATGATTGAGACTTGATTGTACATTGATTTGAACCTGGGTGGATTTATCTGTCTTCCGTGTTTTTAAAAGTGCTTGTAAAACAGTTATTTGTGCTCTGTTACTGTGCTTTAATGCCAAAAGAAAGGTCACAGAAATTTATATTTTTACATTAAAATATCTAGAAGAAAGTCATGAAGTCTAATCTTTGCTGTGCTCTAGGAGTCAGCAGAGGTGGATCAAATAGCTTTTTCAGCCCTCAGCTGAGTAAACTGGGAGATTCTGGGTTAATTTGGGTTGGGTTAGACTTTTTCTAAGGGCAAGGGCTTTTCTTCCACCTGAGCGTCAGGCTTTTGGAATAAAACTTTTATTTAGACATGGCTTTTATTATCTTCCCTTCACAGTTGCTTAGTTTTCAGCATTTCAGTGTCTTCTGTAGCATATATTGACATAATAATTCAGTGTCCTTGAGCAAAAATAGAGTAGGAAAAACTTAATTCAGAAGAGTGCATCAGGTTTGCCTTATGATTTGTTTGCAGCTGACTTTGATAAGGACTGGTTCATACTTGCAGATTTTTAGAATTAATTTTGCGTGTGTGCTTGTCTGAACTTTTTATTCTCTTTTTGTTTTCTTTTGCAGATTACAGATAGAAGAATCTTCTAAACCTGTAAGACTATCACAGCAGCTGGACAAAGCCGTAACCACGAACTATAAACCGGTGGCTAATCATCAATATAATGTAAGTAGCTTTCAATATTTTCCCTTCATCTCTTCTTCAGGAGCAGTTTGGCTCAAGACTCCAGAATTGCTCTGCTGCTATCTTGCAGCTCTTTTGCTCGCAGTTGGCCACTGTCTTTGGAAATGCTCTATGTTATCTGGCTTTTCCCTGATTTTGTGTTCTGGGGATCTTCTTTCTGTCTCAAGAATAATATCACCCTTGGGGCTAAGGTCTGCCAGTTCTAACTCTGATGTTACTTGATGGAAGGCAAACTGCCTTTACCTAAGCATTTTCTAGTGGCTTTATTACATTCTTCCTTTAGTCTTTTTTGAAATGTAATTTTGAAGTTTGGGGATAAAAGGCAGTTCTGGCTTTGTGCGATGAGATGTGGAAGCACTCCTTTGAGCCAAATATCGTATGGAGGTGGGTTAAAGACTTGAAAAGAATGATTGGTTTGCAGTCCTTTGCAGGAACTGACAACAAGTAGAAAAGAATAACAGCTGATAATTTTTCACAGTTTCATACCTTCGTAGTATGTGTTATTTGCATCATTGGCTTTGTCAATATTACACCCACACTGCTGTTCCAGATCAGTTGATGTACATACAAACTATAATGTCCTTTTTCTTAAAGATCCTCTTTGAGTAATTTGTCTGTATGCATATATAATCGCTGTTACTGTTGAATGTGAGAAATGTTAAGTCATACTGAAAATGAGTCACTGTGTTAGTCATTTAAACTTTTACACTTTTTATTAAGATTTTATTTACATAAAACAAATGACAATATACTGGATGATATTTAAGCATTATTCTGAAAGGCAGTCTATTTCCACAGAACCAAAAATAATCATTTCTCTCTCATGGGACTGTTTTGTAGTAGTTACTGTTCAAAGTCTGATCTATACATAGATGATCATACCAATATAACTATTTCAGTTAAGGGAATGACATTTAACCAAAATAGTCACACTGGTATATCCTGCTATGCAAATGCAATTTTATATGAGTATATTGTTTTATGCTGCTACTGTTATTCTCCTTCTTTAATTCTGGTATAAACTACAGTGATGTATAGCTTCTCTTTATAGCGGGATTCTGTGCCATTTCCCTGACACGAGCATAATTAAAACAGTATGACTTCAACCTGGAGACAGTCTTTGAATCTTTATTCCAGTTGCAAACTGCTGTTTATCATTACAGAAATTTAAGTCTTGTGTGAGATTCAAGAGGTATAACCAGGACATAACCAGGCTTCTTAAAAGTTATGATGCTCTTGTGTCCTAATTATTTCGGTTTCATTTATGCATAGCAGTATATGCTAATGGAAATCCACTGGCACTGTGTTTACTTTTCATGACTACCTTAAAGGTGTTCTGATGCGAAAAGTCTAGCAGGACATACTTGTATTTGAGTCACTCTTGGCCTTGCCTTGACTCTAAAGGCTCAGGCACAACTACTTTCTACAACGTCTTTCTTTTCATTAAATATTTTATTAAGGTTCAGGTTAGATGTCTGAAAGGATGTACATCTGGGAGAACAAGTCCATTAACTTTTTTAACCTCTTGGTTAAATTTTTCTGCTGTTTTCAAGCAGCAGTTGCTTTCTTAAAACTTGCTGCATTGCTTGTAATCATGTGACAGTCCTGTTGGGGACAAGACTTTTCACAAGAAACAAGAAAAAATGTACAAACTGATGCATTCAGTCATATTCTGGGGAGTTTCTGAGCAAACAATTAGTATCTACTAACTAAGAAAGAAAGGGGTAACATTTCCTGAAGGAAGAGATGATAGAATATTAAATGGGACTTAAGTGTGGCTACTCCATATACCAATAAATGCCCATACAACAGAAAGGAGGAGGGAAATAAATTACATGTGAATGGGAAATAGCAGTAGCTTGTTTGAATACCAGGATGGGGAAAGTGGTGGGGCTTTTTTGAAAGAAATTATATTAAGCCTACCTTTTTATTACAAAAAATTGCAATTCCATTGGAGTATATGCTAGGATTGTAACTTAGCTTTTCTTCTCTGGGAAAGTGACCTTCATTTTCTGTATATCTGTAAATATTACAGGTTTACAAGGTTGCAATATTAATATTCTTGCAGCTGGAATTGTTCTGTAATACAGCAGAAGAGTTCTCTAGTGGTCCTGGTTACCCCTCCAGAGGCTTCTTTGTGGTCTCCCCTCTTCCCACTCTCCCGTACTATAGAGGTTGGTACCTGTGCTTCAGGGGATGGGAAGACCTTTGAGACTTCTTTCAAACACCTTCAGATGAAACTTTAGATTTAGTCTCACTTTTTTATCACCTTTGCGTTAGCTGTCTACCGAAGCAGTGTAATACATCAGCTTCAGTAATAATGATACCTTCAAGAAGGCAATTTTGGCAGTTTTTCAGAAAGCTTAGCAACATCCTGGGAAGGTAAACAAAGAGAAATTGATTTCTGTATGAAGTCTTGCAGGGATAAACTCGCAACTTCTGTGCTTGACAGCTTGTTCTAAAACGGTCCTTCCTTGAAATCAAATCATATTTTAATGGTTTTTAAATTTAAAAACCACACAGTTTTAAAGAAATCTAATTAGTTTACAGTGCATATGCATTCTGTAATGTGACTCAAAAAATGCTTTAAGCCTACTGCATAAAACACCCTGTTTGCAAAGAAAACGGGAAGGAAAAAAAATGAAAGGCTGCATTGTAGCTTGCTATGAGCAGCGTATTCACAAGATAAAGAGAAGAAAACAGCAACAGATACCATGCCTTTTTTTTTTTTTTTTTTTAAATAGCACTTCACAATGTGCTCTGTGTTTTTAGACAACAGTGGGAGCTGTTGCTGAAGTTAGAGGGTGATGCTAGAGTGTTGCTAATTAAGATGTGGGCAACTGGGACACCAGCTGCAAATAACTTTTCAACAAAGGGAGGAATTGATATTCAGTTTTCTGCACAAGTTGATTTTATACATTAATGGATTAAGAGTATTAGAATATTCACATTTCATTTGTATAGGGAATACAAACACTCCTCTCTGATTACTTTAGCTCATCCAGAGAATGTAAAATAGAAGCTCCTACTGGGGAGAGCGTAC
Organism: Strix aluco; assembly: GCF_031877795.1. Taxonomy (NCBI): domain Eukaryota; kingdom Metazoa; phylum Chordata; class Aves; order Strigiformes; family Strigidae; genus Strix; species Strix aluco. Next base: position 105,915,272 of record NC_133932.1, read on the forward strand.
CAAGGCACTAAAATAATAGAGAAAGAAGAATACTGGGCATTAGATTTACTAGCAAAAAAAAAAAAAAAAAGTTGTGGTTTGGTTAGAAAGGCTACTTCATGTTATTTTGCAGGAGACTATTATTTGTATAATTAGGATTTTATACCCAGTTGTGAAATAGTCCTGTCAGAGATCTAACATCAGTGAAGATAATGTTGAGAATTTCCTTATTGTTACTTTATTCCTTTGTGTAGGAAGCATCAATTTTAAAGCAAGTAGGTTTTTTTTCTCCACATGGAGAGAGATGTAGCTCGTAGCTAGTTGCTAGCTAAGAACTTTTTTGCTATATGTCATTTGAAGAGGTACAAGCAGTACCATGGATTTTTTGTTGTTGTTCTCAGATTGTCTTGAGTCCCAGTAGCTTTTCCCATTATGCCCAGGCTACTTATGCATTATTCCCGTAGCTCTGCTACATACAGAAGGAATAACCTCAATGCCTTGCTCTTGTTCTTGCTCCTTAAAAACAAAATAAAAACCAGAAAAGGAGGAGATTGGTTTCTTCCATCACTTCAGCTTGACCTTCCACCTGAGGAGGTTGCAGTTTGCTTCTGGTTCTGTTTTTCTTCTTGTTCATTTTGATTTTGTTGTTTGGGGAAGTAGAAAATTGCAGAAGGGTTGGTGAGAACAGGCATAATAGCTGCTGCTGTGGCAGTGATGCAGCCTGTAACTGGCTGTCTTTATCTTTCACACTGCATCTTTCAACTGGTGTATTTTTGAGTCAGAGAAAAGATGCTAACCTCAAAAACAAATACATAGGTCTTTACACTGAAAAGTGACCTCTGATGTATGCAGGAACCCAGAACTCAGTCAAGCATTGCAAATGCCTTCATCTCTCCTACCATCTTCTGGACTTGACCTCTAAAGTGTCAGATGCTTTTCTGGCAACAAATTAAGGCTGGATAATTCATCTTCTCCTCTTATAAAATGTTTTCATGTGCATATATTCAAAACATTTTTAATGTCCCCAGCCCTGGTGTCCCATAAGCCATTGTCTCAAATGGCATAGGGCTCTACTGAAAATCCAGTAGAGTGTTGTTTACTGGTATCAGCTGTGATCTGATCAGCAATTGCACAGAGAAACTGGGAAAATCTGTGGATCACTAAGTCAAAAAAGGCTGAAAGCTCAGGCTCAAGAAAGCCCACTGCAGTTGATTGCAGTGGCTAATTAGAAAACTCTGCTTCCAGAAGAATACAGTGTTGATGTCTTGATTTTTGAAGAGGACTCCATAAAGTTGTAGTCGTGTTTTCCTTCCCATGTGGTACAATGTATCCTACAGGACAGTAATTCCTGTGTTTGACCATGAACTACCAAAGGGAAAGTTTTCAAACAGGTCCAAAAATCATTTGTTTTACCCAACTAGATTATTCTATTTAATAATGTTTGGGTTGCTGTTGTTTATGCATTTTCTTCTGAAAACACAGTGTAACCTGGCACTGTCTGCAACTTTGTGCATGCCAGGTATTTTCTCTACATTGGTTTCATTCCATGTAAAATGATGATACTGACATATTCATGATGATCTTACTCATTCGTTTATTTGAAACACTGTCAGACTCATTACATATGCAACAGTGGATTTTCCCTTTAACTCTCTCCAGCTTACAAAGCAAAGAAACAGTTTTTAAATACAAATGATATTAGAAGATAGAAACCAAAATTGTTCTTGTAGATGGAAATGAGACTTCCAAAATATACAGTGCAATGGGATCATAAGTGCTTTTCAATACTAGCATGGAGTATCAACTTCAGACTGAGATGTGATATATTCATGTATTTTTTTAAGACCAAAGGGACAGCTTCATACTAAATTAAATTTTAAATGCATGTCTTAAACCCTTCATACTTCGTTGTCCTTAGGATGCGCCTGTGTCCTTGCAGCAAGTCCCTACACCATTGCGTTGAGTTAGAACGTGACTATGATAGTAGATGATTGCTCTGAAAATATGGTTTCTCTGGCAGGAAAAATATAAAGTGCTCATCATATACCTTAGTAAGTTCTGACTTAAGCCAGGTGTAAATTAAAAGCATTTTTAATGTTGCAAACTGACTGGCACCAGATCATTTGAAGATCAGATGCAAAGACCTTTTTGGCAATCAAACATCTGATGTAGTGTATTGCTTATCTCGCAGGTAGCACTCTCACACATCTCATACTTCATCCTACATTTCATGCAGCAAGAGGCCAGTCCTCTCCTACTCCCCAACTCTTTGTATCATTTCTTTAGGTGTTTCATACAGAAACCCTTGCTCACGTACCATGACATGGGTAGTGCTGCAGGCCATAGTAGACTTTCAGATGAATGGGATTTATCCGGCTTCTCCAGTAGCTGTATGACTATGTGAACATACCCAGAGAACTGGCCAACTGCTTTGTTGGTGGAATTGCAACCAACAGAGGCAGGTAACCCCTGAGTGCACCCTGGCTGTGCTGCTTGGTAAAGAATTCAGCTTATGTCATATTACGGTGTCGTAATTTTCTGTTGTATTAATGGATCCTGACTGTATTTTGGGACTGTAGTTTTAAAGTGTGTCAACTGAGTAGACTTGTTCATATATGTTTCAATGCCATTGCAGTTCTGCTTCATGTGGTTACAACTAGATGCAGCCTACTTGCATTATACTCCATAGAGAGACTATACCAGTAGAGAAACAGAAATTGAATCTACAGCAGGGCTTCCAAAGCTTACAGTTAAAACCTTTTCAAGGTCAACAGAGGCTCCTAATGAATTGCCTGTTGGACTTCCAGAAGAAGCAAATATTTTGACTTACTATTGTTTATAGGAAGGCCAATGTCCTAGATTTATGTTCCTACTCTAGTTTCTGTGGTGTAGCAGTTCTGCTGTAGATCATGGCAACCAAGATACTGGGAAACTGTTTTACTTGGTGCTACATTTTGTTATTGTTACAAAACTATTACTGTTTTGAAGATTATTTATTTTAAAATGCAGAGGCTAAAGACTTAAATAATTACACCAAAATGTATTAGTGGATAAAAATCAATTGTGTGGATTTGTGTGGAGAGGTTGTATCTTTTATAACACTAACATACAGTTGGAAAAGCAGACAAGGATTTGATTGCCCAAGCCCATCTTGGGTTTTAAGCAGAAGCAACAGACTTCAAGCTACAGGTTGGGAACAATTGCTCTGCGTTCAATTTAATGATGTACATCTGTTTCAGGATTTGAAAGAGGAAGTTAGCTGGCTGGAGACCTGTGAGCAATGGCAAAGGTGGTAATAGTCTTTAGCCACTTTGGGACAGATACCAAGAGACAGGCTATTTTCACTCAGAGCGTAGAAGGGAGTCAGCTGGCAAGAAAACAGGAAAAAATAAATTGTGCCATAAAACTAATCTCTCTTCTTAAAAATAAGATTTTTAGTATCCAGTAGAACTGTGAATTTTCATTTCTAGGCTTCTTCTCTGAAGGTCTTTTGAGGATCAGGTTTGAGACATCAGAGGCAGAACAACTCCCATACAAAATTATGCTACCGGCAGCCAGGCTTATTGGTCACGTGCATAATTTATGCTGTATGTTTTGCTGCTTTGAATTCACCCACACAGTTTTCCTGAAAGCACTTGATGATTACATGAATTGTATTGCCTTCTGGGTCACCTTTGTTGGTTCCAAGGAGCTTGATGGTTTTCTGTTATTGAGAGTGGTATTGGGGGTGGATGGAGTGATGTGCTAGCAGATGTTACGGTTGGTGCTCTGCGGTAATTGGGGTTTGTTTGGGGTGTGCTGGTCTGTGCAAATCTTGCTTGTGATGATGAATCTGAGGAAATGCAGGAAGGATTTATGGAGGTGATAAAAGTTTCTGAAAAAATATATGGTCATCTTGTGTCCTCTTACAATAGTTAAGTACTTTTTAATATGCCTTCTGAAAGAGGATGATGTGTGGCAACAAGGGGCCTCTACTTGCTTGGAAGGGGTTTTTTTGGACTACCATAACTTTGTGTGTGCTACCCAGGTTTCTTCTGAAGAGATACCATCCACGTCGTCAAAGCGTGTCTTCACTTGGTGAAGTTTGGTTTTATATTGACAGAGTGGTTGCCTTGAGTGCTGTTTCTGAAGCAGATGAGACAGTGTCCAAGGGCCGTTGGAGCATCCTTTGGGCAGGTTGTTGTTGTGATTGTGGATGTAGCCATGCTGATCTTGTGGATTTTCCCGAGTATGGCAATTTGTAGGTTGTTTGATATTTGTCATTATACTTCAGAAGCTGGTATCAACAGAGGTGGAGTGAAAATACTGTCTCAGTTTGGATTCCTGTACTAATATTAATTCTGTCTCCAAGTCTGGGCACATCATGCAGGCTCTGTTTCTGAGGTTTTTTACTAGATAAAGCAGAGATACATATCAGAAAAGCTTATTGTGCTGAGGACAAAATGCTTAGTTTATGTTCATTAAAGAACATTTGAGTGCTCAAAAGAAAATTTTCCAGATGAAAAGCACTGAGTCACTGAACAGTGTTTTATTAAATAGAAGAGGTTTTTTATGTCTTAATGTTCAGCACTGAGAATTATACAGCGTTATATATGTATGTCTTTAAAACGTGTTTTGTATCTGATAGATTGAATATGAGAAGAAGAAGAAAGAAGATGGAAAACGGGCTCGAGCTGATAAACAACAAGTGTTGGACATGCTTTTTTCAGCCTTTGAGAAACATCAGTATTACAACATTAAAGACCTGGTGGACATAACCAAACAGCCAGTGGTACGTACTAGTAGTCTTGCAATATAACCAGTTTCAGTAGTGTGTGTATTTTCCATATCCAGAAGAGTATCATATATACTATATGTCTTTGAACCAGCTCTCTAAATGTTTTACAACAAACAGAAATCATCAAGTTTTTTTAGGGCTGTGTATGATACCAAGCATTGCAGTGAGTATGGTTTTCTTGACAGAGGTGGTTTAAGTAACCTACATGGTCTCTTATTTAGGTTTGCTTTAATACTAGAAACCAAATTCTGTAACGCTCAGATGTCTCCCATGCTACTTCCATCCTCACTGAAGTAACAGCCTAGTTCTGTTGCTGTTGGCAATAGAGAGCTTATGTAAGTGAGTGGTAAGCCCTTCCTTCAGCTTCTGAACTTTTATCTTGGCATAGCAACAGGGGTTACTCTTTTTCCGTGGGTCTAGAAAATTGTGTTTCATGGAATTAGTATTAAATACACGCATTGTCCATGTTAGGAGCTCAGGCATCACGTCAACATCCCCAAAATCACTTGATTTCCTTTACAAATACAGTAATTTCTAGACTAAGAGTTTAGGGGTTTGATATTTGGGATTTATTTTTTTTTAAACACTGTTTTGATACACAAACAACAAAAGCATGAGGACATGTGCTTACATGATGCTTTTGTTATCCTGCAGTGTCTGCCAGCCCCTTCATCTATGGACCCTAACTTTCCAGTTGTTTCCCTGCTTCCCCTCTTCAAGCTTTCCTTGAGCACACTACGCGGGAGCAGGGGGAGACAATGACACATGAAGTATCTCTGGTGCTTTTGATGTTTTTCACTGCTGACTTCAATATCTATCCTCAACCCAGCTGCAGTTTTCAGAAAACTTAAAGGGACTTAATTATGAGTCTAAATAGAGCAACAATTTCAAAAGTTGTTAGAGCAAAGGCAGAAGAAGGAACAGGGACAGCTGGATTATGGAAAAAATTGTTCCTTTGTAAAAGAGGAGAAAAAATGGAGATGCTTACTGGTTTTGCTCACTTCACATTTAGAACTAAGTGGATCTGTATCAGAGGATTTGTACAAGGTCCACAATGTGGTTAAGAAGCTGCATGAAGATGTTACCTAATACAAATACATGTAGGTTCATGGTTTTCTAGTACCTTGGAAGAAACTAGTTGGATAATGTATTCGTGTCTTCTATTCCATTCATTTATCTAATGAGTCAACTCCTTATCTGTGTGGCCGAGGAGGTGTGTGGATAATGGGAGCTGAGGAGGAGGAAGGAATAGAAGCAAGATATGGAGGGAGTTGCAAGAAAATTGTAAGATTTTTTTTTTTTGCTAAGAGATAGATGTGGCAGTCAGTATCTTGATTGCTTTGAATATAAGTAGGTGCAGATTTATCCCATCTGGCATGACTTCAGCTGGAAATAGTCACCCACAAGTCCTACTTAAGCCATGGGAGAACAAAAGTTCTCTTCCTCCTGTGATGTGATTTACCTCTTGAATGTACCTGTCTGCATCAGCTCAAAGGGGCCTGGAAAAGCTGTGCTTCTGACAAAAGTTTCTTCATTTAGCACCAAAATCTGGGCAAGATTAATCCAATTTTTGTCTTAGTCACTGCCCTAAGGATTAAATGTATAGAGTAGTTATTAGATTAGATGTAGAGAGCAAAACACCTCACATGAATAATTCTATTACATTTATGATGAATTTCTATGCCTGTCTATATATCTCTGCTGTCATCATATGTTCCTGAATATATTCCGCCTGTAGCATAGTCGGTCTGTGCTGTGTACTTTCATCGCAGCAAATCTAGCCCTTATTTTTTCAACTATTGTAGTAATACAGGTATACTAAAAGGAAATGGTAGACTAATTTGACCCAACATCACATGTTATTTGGGCTATATCTTTGCATCTCTGTTTCTTGTTTGAGGCTCTCTACTGATAGATAAAAGTCCCATAGGGCTCCTGAGATTAATCAAACCATTAAACCCTCTTCCCCTGAGTGGGCTGTGTGTTCTCAGTTTTGAGCTGTGTGCGAGAGTTAGGGGTTTTGTGTTCATTCCCAGACAGGGTTTTGCCATAGATGTTGGCACCCTTACAGCTTCCTCAAACCTGGACATCCTGAGAAAAAAATTACCAAAATTCTATTTCTGATGCCTTTCTTCATTCACTGGGTAGCCAGTATGGTGATAAATTAAAAACTTTCAGTATGTCATCTACCCCCTCATCTAAAGCTATCCTAATTTCCCATCTGGGTTCCCATTGAAAACTTCTGTAGGGAGTTGCTAACAGCATCCATTTCCATTTAAAAATACTATCCCTTGGTTCCTGCTGCTCAGCCGGTGTATCTGTTCCTAATGCCCACTGTGACTTTATTGTTCGCAGAGCAGCTATACCTGCTAAAAAAAAGTAAAATGCCAACAGGTGAATAGGCATGCTTTCCCTGTGCTGTACAGAGGTTGGCTGCTAATTAATCTCTGCGGCGTGTTCACTGCTTTATTTTCTGTCATAGTGTCTCAGATTGACTGGGTATGTAATTTCTTCTCTGAGTTTCTAAATGTTGAGGTTATTTTCAGACGTGAGGAAAAAAATGCTGCTGCTGCTGTCTCCTCAGCTCCTGTTAAAATGAAGTTCTAGGTGCTTACATCACTGGCTAATAATATTTAAAACACATTTATCTAAGGGAATTAACATCTTGGTGAAGTAACAAATAAATAAGGCTATTTTTCTTACATAAGGGTAAACGTAAATAGTAAATTAAACCCTTGCTACAGAATATGTTTCACGTTACATGGGAAATTGCTGCCATCTTTATTTTATGATCATGAAATCACAAAGCAAGGATATTCTGAATGCAAACCAGTTATATTAGGGAAACCTGGGTTTATTTCCTTTCCTTTTTAATGAAAAATAACCATATTCAGTAGTAGGCAAATCTGTTGCCACCCACCCAGATGTAAATATTGAGTGTTCCCTGGAAATACTGCAGTCATTCTAGATTTGGATTTCATGGCTGAGAACATAATATGCTTTTTATGTAAGTAATCAAATATTTGTGAAGAATGGAATCAGTATGGAACCAGTGGTCTAATATGAACTGTATTTTTTCAAAATGGGGTACGTTGTTTGCAGTTTTTTCTTTCAGCTTTAAGCAATGGTTATGCTAAGTACAGGGATGGGGAGGGGGGTGTCTCCCCTCAAAGTTTCAGAAGGGTTTTCAGAGCTTGGAAGTTAACTCCTCAGAAATGTTTATTCCACAATTTTATAATAACATTTCACTTCTTATGGAAAAAATCATGAGGGAAGGTGTAACAGAGCAGAGGATGCCTTAAATGTAGAAACAGATTACCTACATATTAGCTTCTGTGTTAGAATTATATGTATATAAACATATTGAATCCCTTTCTGAGAAGAAATTGTGGGCCTCTGATTAGCACTCACCAGGCTCTAAAATTCAGTATTTGGCATCACTTGAGGAAATGGGGGATTCTCTTAATCATATACTACCAGACTGAGCAGTATGCTTCAAGATGTATAGGCCAGCCTGGCACAACCAGGAGGGTCCTGGTTTCTGGAAGGAGAGTGATCTTACAGGAAGAATCAGAACGTCCCCTGAATGCATCTCATCCATTCACTTGCTCTCAAATATGACAGTACAGCAGGAGTAGCCCTGATTTGTGTCTAAAGGCTGCAACAGTTCAGCATTGTCTGTGCACGCAGAGTGATTTTTTTGGGTTAACACTCTCAGCTGCCCTCCCTAAAACCACTGCTTCTTGTTTCCCCCCCCCCCCCCCCCCCCGCAGCAGAGATGGCAAATAGGAATATGTTGCAAATCTTCAGTTGCCGCAGTTCACAGTCTCCACTGAAGTGCTCTTAATTGTGGCACAGATGTTACCTCGCTATTCAGTTTGGGTGGGTTTTGTTCCATTTTGTTATGGTGTTGAATCAAAACTCTTGGAAGCTTTGCCCAGAGAGAAGCAGAACTGCCTGGGGAATTGAGTCTGAAAACTAGTTGAAATTAAAACTAACCTTCTTTTAACTGGGTGAGTGGTTTGGAGGTGTGAGCAAGTAGTGAGAGGTGAGAACTGCCTCGTGCAAAAGATCCAAAGAGAGTGCCACCAAACAGCAGCGAGCCGCTGGCAGCTGCAGCGGCTTCATCCAGCCTGAGCCCTGTGGCATCGCCACGCCTTGCGACCTGGCTTCCCAGACACAGACAAGGGCTCTCAGCCCAGAAACTGCATATGGATGTACTTCATGGGACTAAGTGCAGTTCTGTGTTTTTTTCCAATACTCATTAATCTGTTCGTATGGTCTAGAGCAGAATTTAACCTTGAATCTGAGTGTTTCTTCCACCCACTCTGCCATCTTTTGAAGTGTCTGTCGGTGACACTACTGAAAGCCTACCTCCTGTGCACATACAAGGACTGCAAACAAAGCAGTGGATATGCAGGTATACACATCTACACACACCTATGTGGAAATCACTTTTTCACCTGCTTTCATCATCTTTTAAAAAATTCATTGCACAACAGCAGTGTCGTCTCACAAAAACGTTTGCGCACTAATTGCTGTTGTAGTGAGTACATTTGTCTTAGGTACCTGACTCTCGAATAATGACAGCATCTCGGGAACAAATGAGCTGTGGAAAGGTGTGCTAAGAGATGTGCACTGATCTCCTGCTGCCACCTGCTGGGGTTTGCATCGTGCACCCTCGAAGGCTGAAGAGCCATCCCCGCAGTGCGAAATGAACTCCCTGCTCCCCGCTCCCGGCTCCTGCGTGCAGCCGCTCTGCTCGAAGAAACACCCGAAGAAACTAGTTTGTTTAAACAGTCTGTTATGGGCATCTTTCCTAGTTCTTGGTCAAACACCCCTCATTGCTTTGAGATAGGTTTTTAAGAGTAATTTTGCTACATGAGTCCAAATGAAGTATTGTCATTAGCGTGGGATCTGGATTATTTTTTCTTTGTAAATTTTTGATGTGTACCGGGAGGTACACATGGTCAGTTTCTCTAAAAGAGACATTTTTTACTGACTGAAAACATACTTTTTATTTATTTCCCAACTTTTCCATTTAGCAAAAAATGGGAAGAGTGTAAGGAAGAGACTGGGCAATTGGCCTTTCTTTTTTTCCTATGTCATCAACAAATACTTGCTTTTTTTAATGAGTTGGAGTATGTTGATATTTGTGCTTGGTGGAATTGTAGATAAAGAGAATACAAGGGTTCCAGTAACTCCAGTTCAATTTATGCACTCAAAGAGGATTAAATGGCTCAGACTAAAGCAATTATGAATTTTATGTGGGGGTTCTTAAACTGTGGTCTGTGGTTGCCATGGCAACCCACTCAAGTCAGTCCTGATTAATATTTAAACAAACAAGCAGGCAAACAGCTCTTTAAAAAATGAAACAAAATACTGGTGTTTATTACAAAGAGTAGAGGAGCGTGGTATTAGTGAGCTGTCTTGTGTCAAAGGTTACACTACTGGTATCACAGCTTTGCTTGGATTTTTTTAATTTCTCTTCCTAGCCTTAATATTTGAATGTATTAGAAAATTCTCTGGCACCTGCTCAGCTCTCCTCTAAAAATGAGGCCATAATAAAATGCTTAAAGCTTTGCAAAATGACATGAAAACCAACGGCTCAGGCCTTTGATGGGATCTGAATAAGGCAGGGAGTCTCAAAATAATCCCAGCCCAAGCAAGACGAAAAGCCAAGAGCTTTTAGCTCAGGTGCAGAAATTCCAGCAGGAGGAAGATGTCTAAGAGAACCTCAGCATCACCTTCCCAGAGGAGGCACTGGGAGCTCATTTCGGCAGCCCTTGGAGCATCCATCTAGCTGGTACCTGCCTCTCTGCAGCCGGGCAGGGCTGTGCAGGGACTGCCCGGGAGCCGTCACCCCTGGGGCTCGGGTGCTCCTTGCTGCATCCCTGGGTGGGCGTTACACCCAGGCTGCTCTAATCCCTGTTGGTGCCTGGGGATTGAAGTCTGTCACGGAGTCATTATCCCATGAGTTAGTGCCAATCAGCCAACCTTGCTGTCCACGGGTTGTTTTTATCAACCAAGTTGATGTGATTGAGCAGATCGTGAGACGATGCGTAGGAACCATAGTAATTGCCTGCCTGTATAATTTGAATTTTTGTTTCCCTTTCAGATATACTTGAAAGAAATTTTAAGAGAAATAGGCATCTACAATGTAAAGGGGACCCACAAAAACACTTGGGAGCTGAAGCCAGAATACAGACACTACCAAGGAGAAGACAAGAGTGATTAACAAAAGCTTTTACAAAGCAAGAGAGAATTAGAGTGATTGCACTGAGGGAACTGTGGTGGGTTTACAGACAGGACTGAGCGCAGCGCAATTTTGCAAGGCTCAAGTTAAATTCAAGCAGCTGATACTTTGTAATTTTATGTAGCTTCATTTTTTTTTTCCAAGGAATATTTCTTGTATGTTTCTATAAGTGTTCTGTCTTTCCACAGGAAAAAAATATTTATAGAATAAACCTGTATTAGATTTATCTTTATTAGAAATCTTTTGAGTTCTGATCTTTTTCTTGGTAGCTTTGTGGCTTTTCCAAGCCTTAATGACTTTGAAGGAGTGTGTACTAGAGGAACCTGTAACTTTGTGGTTTTGCATTCCAGTAGAACCAGGTTAATACCCTCGCTTCTGCTGGGATCTGTCAGGGCTTCATCCAGAAGGCTGCAAAGGTACCCAACCCTCTGTGCAGTATTTAGGTGGAAATTCCTTTTGGGGTCAGGCTTTAGGAAAAACAGCCACAACCGTGGTGCTCATCACAGTCCTTAGACTCCATGGGAACAAATCAACACAGTTAAAAAAACCCATAAAGCAAAGGCTGTTTGATACACAGGTCAGTGGGAAGATGAAAATCCCCTCCAGGTGATTACTGAGAAAAAAAATTAAATGTCTATCTATTATGTACATCAAGGAATAGATTTATCTTTTGATTTTTTTATGATGTTACCTATGTTTTATGTTTAAGCATATCAATAAAAGCGTTATTTTAATTTGTACCATGCAATGTTCTACATTACTGACTGAATACATGTGATTTAGATAGCATAGGTATGAAGGTTTTTTTCAAACCATGTTTTTGTTGCTGGCCACTGGGTTTCTGTGTGTTTTGGGGAAGGTTGTTGTGCCAGACCCAGTACAATTGCTTAATATATCTGTGTCTCTGTTCCCCCATTTTTGAAATGCACATTGCAAGGGTTGTCTCTTCAGCATCATTTTTGGGAGGGAGATAGGACGGGACTATTTAATTGTATTCTCAAAGCTTTTATTTCAAAAAAGGGCAAGGAAAACAGTGGAAAAAACTTCATTGGTATACTTGTAAGTGAAGCAGAAAGTGAGGTTTTATAGCACAACTTTCACATTCCCTCTGGCCCTTCAGATGTGTGCATCGCTTCAGCGCACACTAATAAAATAACAGATCTGCATGAAAAGCAAACTTTCCATTATTGGTCCACCTGGAAGCAATTAAAGGTCTGGGGTGGGGGGGGGGTGTCAAATGCCTTGGGAGGTTTGTAAAACAACTCTAGCTCCTTATGCATAAGTCACACATTTTAATTTTGCTCGATTCATTTTTTTCTAGAATTGTTTGTGTAGGTATCTCTGCAGATATGCTTCCTGCTGGTGCTCAGCTTTCCATGGCATGAAGTGTCCAGTTCCTAGGAGGCGGACTACTGAGATTTTTTGAAAAGCAGATCATGTTCCAGGGATGTGTGTGTGTGCTTTCATAAATATTGCCACTGACTCCCGTCTTCTCAGGCTCTACAAGCAGGACTCAGCTTGCTAATGGCTGCAGGCGATATCTGAGGATGCTGAGAGGAACCCAGGAAGTCAGCCTTCGTGTCTTGCTATGGTACATCACATGTTCCCCAGCAACAGCCAGAGCCTGCACACACTGCTGTCCTCTTCATGCTGTTCGAGTCCTCCGGAGACTTGCGTTCACAACCATGTAGGATGAGGACTCGCTTTTCATGAGCTGGGCTCCTCTGTTGGACTCGTGTCATGTTTGAGCAGCTAAGGTACCTAGAAGGTCTAGGTCAGCTTCTCCCTTGTGTCCTTCACATGGTCTTCAAAAACCATGCAGGGGAATGCCATGCGATTCTGATTTTGTAGTGTTGCAATTCAGTGCCACAAGTAAAAATGACTGTGCCGTTTCAGAGGCAAAAGGTTACCTTTAGTGGAATCTCTAGCAGGATTAGTTTAGCAGAAAAGTATTTTGGATCTGCTTGTATTTTTGGTTTTATGTAAGTTTACTGCTTCACAATTTGCCTTGAGAGAGACATAATCAGCGCAAAATGCCAGGAGATCTAAGTAAAGTAGGTATTTTATTGATCTGCAGGGTGCCTTTGGACAGGGTAAATAGGCTCTACTTAGGAGTAATGGAAAGTGTATGGAGCACTCCCATTTTTTTGTGGGTTTCATGTTTTTTACAAAAGACTGATTTTTATGGGTGTCATTAAAAACGTGGAGAGTGCTAGAAGTAAACGAGCAGTGGAGTTTTCAACCAACGAGCAACGGAAGGGTTGAGGAAAGCCAAATTGTCCTGGTTTGCTTGCAGCCTTCACTGGAGTAGCACCAGTTTTCAGGGTGAAATGGGGACTGACACAGTGAGGAAACTCCATTTCAAAAATGGAACTAGGAAATAGAACTGGGAGATGCTATGTCAGGGTAAATAAAGAAAATACATGCAGTGGACGGTCCAGAAGCCAGGCGGCTCATGAAGCACTTTTTTACCTGCTTCCTGTGTGATTTTGAAGGCTTTCTAGCTTGTTAGGCTGCAACTGGAATTTTAGCCCTAAGAGCAGCCACAGAATCCACATGGCCTGAGAGACTGGCACAGTGAGCCTGCAGGGGTGCTGACCAGGAGGATGAAAGATGCTGTCCTGTGCCAGCACCAGGCCCTGTGCCGTGCATTCAAGGACTCTGCTGGCTCCTGCCTGGTGGGAGCACACGGTAAAGATGGAGGTGGAGTTGTTAGGTGCCATTGGCAGATCATCATCCAGCCTGCAGCCAAGCCACAGGGTCTTGCAGCACATCCCACCCTGGAGATAGAAGCAGCAGGGTAGACACGCTGCTATGGGCCCCACATTCTCCCTTTTGCAGTAACTCAAGGCACTGTGGGACCGGTTTAACTTCATGTGAGGCTGCAATAATGATTTAGCATTTGGGGCAACCTCATTTGGATCCAGCACGCAATAACCAGCAAGAACTCTCCAGTTCTGCTCCACTTGTTCTGCGGGAGGACAGTATGCAAGTGCTGTTAGCAGGATTGCCGTCTGCCAAAAGGGAGGAGGAGGAGGCGGCTTGCAGGCATTCAAGTCTGATTCCCCAGCCCCCACATTTGGATTAATTTAAACTCTGAACTTGCGGCAGTGATGAACACCGATTCCCTGCTGGTCTTCCCATGTGCTGCTGTCTCTGCTCACTGATGAACTCTACTTGTGCAGATGTTCTTGAATAATTGTGGTCAAAACATTGGTCCACAAGTGGGTCCCATAGGCATGAGCAGAAGTATCAATGTGCTAAATGCCATTAAATGAGTGTGTCTCCCCTCTAACATTACTTCTCCCAAATGACCAGTTCTTTGAGTCATCCGAAATTTCATACTCAGTAAGCCCAGGCAGTACCAGCATGGACCTGAGCTGATGCGAGGTGACAGTGATGCAGCTGCCCCAGTAGAGACATCCCTGTGCCAGTGAGCTGGGAATGGGTAAGAAGGTGCCAGCCTGGAGGCTGTCACTGCTACGTGAGGAAGGGGGGTGTATTTGAACCCAGCATGGGACAGACAGGTCCCAGTGCTGCCCTGCTTCCCTCCCTGCCAGCTCACAGCTCTAAACATCTGCCTGCCTCCGCTGCTGCCTGCCGCCTCTGCAGCCCTGCCTGCAGCCAGCCCAGAGACTGCTGGTGGGACAGGTAGGGCTGCATGAGGCATGGGAACAGAAAGCACCAAGTGTGAACATTAGCAGCATAACTTTCTGCCAGCCCACAGCTATGAGACCTCTGCTGCTGACACCACATCTTTGACACAGAACTCAGAGTGGGATCAGAGCTCACTAGCTGCTGTGATCCCAGTGGATGCTCCCTAAAAGTTGTCCATGCTTTGAGTCAGCTCCATACTGTCTTCACCAGCTGCTTGGAGTTGGCTCCAGCTGAAGGTACCTCCTGCGTGTGTCAGCTATGCCCACCCACACTCACATGTCCCTGTCGGCAGGATGGCATTTTCATTAGTCACTGTATTTACTGACTCCTAACAAATCCTTTTTCTCACTAACGCAGTATCAGAGCTGAGTCCTTGCTCCAGGCTCACCTGGAAGATAGCTTTCCTTCTTGAGCTTTTCTGTGGCTGGGCACAACCTGCCTCATTTCTCATGCTGATGGCAGGACTGGAGGACTCTTTTTCTTGGCTCTCCTTACCAAGACTGTGTGTGGCTACCAGGCTGCAGGGTCAGCCTTTCTCAGGGAGTGTTTAATTATTCGCACAAGGATGACAAACTCCAACAGGAAAGATCAGAAAAGGCCCTTTCCAGAAGAGCTCAGCAGCCAGTGCTGCAGCAGGTGTCTTAAGGGTCACAACTCTTGTCTGGCTCAAGGTCAAACTCTTCTACCTTCAGTTCTCATCAAACTCAAAAAATTCTTGAGTTCATTGCATTTTGGAATAAGGAATTGATAAATACCTTTGGATGGGAAACAAGAGGCACCTGTAAGCCAGAGGGGTCAATGAACACGGGTGCCATTGACATCACTTCAGCTAACCACACTTAGGGCTTGGGTGATGAGTGAGATCTGAGCACCAGCAGCTAAACTTACAGCTACCCTGTTCTGCCCAGCTCAGCAAACCTCAGTGCAAGGATCTGCTTGGTACTGGTCTTGGGAGTACCTCAGCCAAAAATGCATTCCTTGGAGAAGTGCAACCATCCAAGAAAGGGCTTCCTGCTCTTGATGGCATACATAGGGGTTTGGGCTTTTGCAGCCAGTATGTTTGCGACTATAGGCAAATAAATAGGAGAAGGGAGAAGCTGCAGTAGTTGGTTTTCCATCTTGAAAGGAAGAACACAACTATTTATTTTCCCCTCTACTCCATTAACTAGCTTTACCTCTGGAGCTCATTCTTGGGAGTGGGATTTCCACAGGGGCCTGAACACCTCCAGGAGTCAGGGAAGGCTTTCAGCAGCTGTGAGATGGACAACCAAGTACCAAGCACCAGAGGAACAGGCAAGGGCAAAGGCTTGATTAAAAGCAACAGAGGAAACAACAGAGAGCCCTTCCTCAGCTGCCTGGGTCTATGCCTGCACCCATCCAGCTGTCCCTACCAGTCTGTGGTGCAACGGTTGATAGCACTGGGGGAGGGAAATGAGACCAACGCACCCTAGGCTTCATACGTTTAATTTAAGGTCTGTTTGGTGGTTTTTTTGTTTGTTTTTTTTGTTTTGTTTTGTTTGGGTTTTGTTTTTGGGTTTTTTTTTTTTCCCCGCAAGGAGGCTCACACAAAATGCAGCTTGGATTCCTGAAAAGCCTCTCTCCACCACCCAGACAAGCCCAGCCTTGGAAAGATGCTATTTATACTCCAGTGATGGGAGAAGCTGCAAGCAGCGAGGGCTGCATCCATGTGAAGTCTGCCAGCCCATGCACCCCCAGCCACAGGATTTTCCTCCTGTGTGTCCTTCCCAAAGCTGCCTGGCCCACAGTAAGCAATGTGGCCATGAATGTGAAACCCTTCTACTTCTGGGCAGCTGCTATCTTGCCCATTCAGCTTAAAAATCAGATGGGTTTATGGGGTTCAAAGCACTCTTAGCTCCACCACAACAGGTAAACTGAACAGCACATGCTGCCAGGAGGTGGCCACTGAGCCAGGGCAGCCCAAAGCCAATGGGGGCTGCACCAGCCCCCTCAAACATCTTCCTGTGGGCAGCTTGACCAAGCACCAGCAGCTGCAGTTTTATGGCTACAGCCCACATCAACGACACAGCTACAGGAAGCAGAGAAATCATCCCTTCCTGCCTCAGCTGGAGGAGCCGAGGGTGCTCAGCCCAGGCACAGCTGTAGGTAGAGATGAACCTCAGCCAGTAGCAACAGTGGGGTTTTGCTAGCTGAGCATTCACAGTGAACAGGGAGGCAGCATCCAGCTTTACATGGCCTCTTCTTGACTACTCTATTACCAAGAACTTGGAAAACCAATCCTTAAATCTTTCCTGGACATTTATTTTTTGGACATGCCTTATAAAAGCTGCAGTTTCTTTGGCAGGGCTGCCAGCATACCCATGCCTCGCTGAGGATGGGAGGAGAGGAAATGCCATTAGAGCTTCCTCCCGCCGCTGCCAGTCACAGACAGGGAGGTGAATCCCAGCTGTTGGCTCCCAGGGTAACAGTAGGGCTGCAGGGAAACAATTGCTCATTTTTCTCACCGTGTTCAGCTGCTGCCTCATTGGCAAGGTTGGTATCACACATCAAAACAGTCTAAAAAGGCCTCCTAGGGTGTTTGACTCCTTTCTGCCAGAAGTGGAAGGTGATGAATGCATCTCTAATGGCTCGAAACACCCAGCAGCTATGCACATCCTCAACAACATCCTGCCACACTCCTACAGAACACACTTCCAGCGTTACCAGCATTTGCTGGCACAAAAAAAAACCAACCTCCCCCAGGCCTCCAGCCCTGGCCACAACCACTTGGCTGTGATCTTTGCACAACAGCTTCCAGCTGCAGCTTCAACCAAAAGACAGCCAAGGCACAGGGACGGTAAACCAGCACAGTTGCACTCCTGGCAATGGATTTCAGGCTGTTTATGGCAAAGACTCTCAGGCTAGGCTAGTTTGGTGTTTTTTTTCCCCTCCTACTGAGACATTTATCTCTGAGCTAAATGAACACGGTGTTTAACTGCTGCACCTCCCGCTGTAGGCTAGTGGCGACATGGAGATTAACTTGCTGGCTTGCACGGGGCAGAACATCCCAGTTTACAATGGCAGCCACATCCCAGGGAAGCGGCTGCAGAGCTGAAGCGCAGTCGGAGGTCCATGGGAACAGAGGGAGGTGTCTTACCTGCTCCAAGCTAGCAGCAGCATGTGAGAAAGAGGTATCTTGATGCAGATACTATTGCTGTTGAATAAAAGCATCCTCCCTAGACAGCTGTCGCTGAAAACACTGCCAACACTACAGTGGACTGGCCTGAGCCACCTCAACATGCAGAGACTGGCTAAGGGAATGAAGCAAGTTGCAATTTTTTTTCTATGTCTTTTTAAAAAAATAATCCAATTTTATTTCTCTGACAACAACCATGTCCTAAACTTACAGTAAGCCTCTCCTGACCTTGAGCTAAACCACAGAAAAAAAACCCCACCCAAACACCAATTCTATTCCCTACATCCACTCATTTAAAGTTTTCCCTCTGCAGGTTTTCCCTCCTTGTGCCAAAGCTGAAGGCTGCACAAGGCTCCAGGACCATCGCCCACCCAGGCTCCAGCACCCACCCCCTGCCCATACTAAGTAGACAAAGCCCAGGGACAGACCCGGGCTGGCTTGGCTAAGAGGGTACCTAAGAGGGGGGCAGTGGTGGTATCTAGCTTCCCCCTGGCCCCACCAGCACCTCTCCCAGGACACCAGATGTTCCCTCCACTGCATGAACATCCCCAAGCCTGCACCCTTTCTCCTCAAAGGAGGTAGCCAAGGAGCAACAAGCTGCTGCAGCAGTGTTCAGATATTAACAGCACAGTCACTGGCCTGAAGGAGGTGGGATTTTTTTGCCAGCGCTTGGCTGAATCCCTGCACACTGGCTGGGGGCTGGAGACACTGAGGGGACGCTTTGAGAGGGCAAAAAGAGTGTAGATGGGGCGAGACCCAGCTAGGGCAGCAGAACTGTGAGACAAAGATCAGGTATTGAAGGGGAATTGTGGGGTGGGAGGGAAAAAGGCCAAGGGGACCACAGGACACATGCCCAGCACAGTAGCTACTTCCTCCAGCCTCAAGACATTACTCCCTAACCACAAAAGTACAAAACTAAAAAGGGAGCATTTTTTCCCCTCCTTACGAGCAATCAGCCTTCCTTCCCTTGCCAGCAGCCAGCTCATGGTGGGTGCAGGAGCAGCCTCCTGGTCCCATACCGGGCTGAGACCCAAGCTAGCAGAGGAAAGGTTTCTACCCAACTGCTTGACCCACTCAGTTCAGGGGAAAAGCTACTTCAATCCTTCCCAGCTCCACAGACCTTCCAGCCACAGAAAGTATCTTCCCAGGAATGCAAGATGTAAGCCTGATAAACACATTTTAAAACAAGATGGGGCTAGGTTTTAAAGCTGTCCTTCAGTTCAGGCTGTGTTTAAGCAGCACCAGGGTAATTTGTAATGATGGGGGATTTATATGAGTTTAGTAACTCCAAAGCCGTAGCATTACAGCAGCATGAAGCCTTCCCTTCTCAAATCACTTTAGTTTTTCAGCCCCAGAAAACAGCTGCTTGAAATGAAGAGGGGCCAGAAGAGGAAGAATTCGGTTATGAGGCTGACTTCACTTCCAACTCAAAGTTCCACCACGGATTGTTGACACACACATTTACCAGCCACAGGCCTCCCACCTAACAGCACGTAGCAGCTCCCAACGCAAGGAGCTGGATCCCAACTTTCCCTCGCCCTGCCTCCACTGCAGGTAGCAGCAGCACAGCTGAGGCCACTGTTTGCCACCTCCACTGTCCTTCCCTGCCATCAAGTATGGTTTAACCTCTCCTCCCTGGTGCCTGGCAGCCTTGACACTGCAGAAGATGACTTGCCCTTTTCCCTGAGAAACTGCATTTTTGGGAAGAGTGGTGCAGCCAGCACAAAACCACTTCTCTTGCAGGTCACTGGAGAGAAGCAGAATAAAATCCTGCATCTCGAGAGCCTCTGAGCTGACACTTTCCTACAACAGGCTGAAGGGAGACTTCCCATCAGAGGCTCTGCCATGCAGAAAAGCATACAAGATTGATAGGAGTATGCGACCCACTAGTTTGGCATGTTTGCACACCAATTAAATATCCCAATTAGCCTGGAGTACAGACAGGATGTCACACAATTTGCCCTAAGCCATTCAACCCAACAGCAAGGCTGTGCTCATCATGGTTTTAAGCACCTGCTTTTCAAAGCAGCACTTCATCTGGACACAGCTGCCACACAGCCCTTTGCTCCAGACTTGTGCCTGGGGTTCCCAGCCTCAGCCTAACTAGCCCAGCAGCCAGGCAAGGGGAAGAGCTGTTTTCACTCTCACATACCAGCTCCACTCAGTTTTAAACACTTTGACTCACTGGTAGTGGAAGCCAGGAGTACTAGGGGCTGCATGGCCATACAACCACTGTCCTGCCCACACTAACCTTGCTCCACTGATGATAAGCAAGTAAGTCTCAAACTAAGCAAGTGCTTACCCTCCCCATCCTTTAAGGCTCCCAGTTTTCAACAAAGATGCAACAGGAAGGGTAAGAAAACATCCTCACCTGGCCCTGTTAAATCTTCTGCAAGGAAAGCAGGAGTTGGCTTACAGTGATTTTACTTAGGCTTTGAACCTGTCTCTCTGCCTTTCAGCCCCATTGCATGAAGGCAGAGGAGCATTAATTTACATTGCTCAGATTACACTGAAATTGTACCTCAGCCAGAAGCGCAGCTGACCCAAAACCCTTTCTCAGGAAAGCCAAAAAATAGATATGTAAATGAAGTTCCCATAAAACTAAAATAGGGTGTGTTTAAACCAGACAGGAACCTCCAAGGTAACTAGGGCACGCTCTGCTCCCACCTCCACTGCCAGTATCTCACTCCTCCCAGCCTGCTGCCGTATCTATCTCACCCCTGCAGAAACCTACCTCCAGCTCAGCCCTCTGGTACCAGGGGCCAAAAACTGACATGCAAGACAAAGATGCCAAAACTCTGGAGGCCTGAGGCCTCACAGATCAACAGCTGGCAAGTGAGTCATACCCTCCCCTTTCAGGCACCTCCTAGACTGCTGCCATCACTGCAGCAGGAAATAAGTTAATGATTTGTAGTCCAAGGCAACACCCCTGGTCACGCACACAGTCGTGCTGTCAGCAGTGACATAAAGCCCCTTGCTCTAGCTGGGGCTCTGTGAAGGTGTTTGTGCTCCTTTATTCAATCCAAACTGCCATGAGGTCGGACAGGCAGAAAGCGCAAGGAACTGGTTACTGTTGCATCATAGCAAGAACCAGAGAAGCAATGGCAGTTTGCTCCAGGTCTGTCAAACAGATGCATTTCCCAACAAGAAACACAGCAGGAACAGTAAGTTACAAATACTCAGGTAAGTCTCAAGCCCAGACATGCACCTGCTTTGTATTAAGCCTAGGATAGGGCTAGACCATTCCAACATTTCTCTCCCCAAGAAGTATGAAAACCCCCCAAATCCTGCAATTTGACCGAGCTCTAGTTAATCTGTTCCTGAAGAGCTGTCCAATACAAAGAAGCTAGTGTCACAGCCAGGCTGTGCTGGAAAACCTACCATTTCACTCCCTCCCCAGACTGTTCCCAGTACCTGGGCTCAGAGTGTGCTGGTGTTAAGACTTCCGCTCCATCCATCCTACCCAGATCTTGAAGTCATACTACAACTGAGGACAGACTCAAGTATCCTTGTCTGACAAAAGATGCTCAGCCAGCACTCAGCTTGAGTAGCAAATATTCCATTCGGGTTTGGTTTTTTTTATTAATCCAGAGAGAAGTCTCTGTACAATCATGAAAGATGAAGGTGGTCCTCTCCATTACGACGACTTTTCTTGGGCTCTGCCTTATTGACCTCAGCCTGCTCTTGCACTCCAATGCCACAGGTAGAAACTGCACGAAGTCTGTCTGGAGACAGTCAAGTTGTAGTGTGCTAGGACCAGGCTATACTACTGACAGTACCAAATCCTTGGACAAACACCTTGCTGCAACCTCTCCTGCAAGTCACCCTAAGAAACACACTAGACCAAGAGGTATCACCTAGAATGGGTTTAAATGAGTTTTATTTTAGACAACCTACATGACAGATGTTTGGTTTTCTTTTTTTTAAAACAATGCCTCCACTCCAAATCAGGGTCAAAATAAGTGAATAAAGCTCAAGATGACATCAGTCCAGTTATTAGACATTGCCGATTCCTGGTGTTGTGCCGATGAAGAAGAAACAGCAGCCAGCTATGAAGACAGGTGATCCAAAACCATACTGTTTGATTTGTTACTGAAACAAGAGTAGCAAGAGTTAGTCCAAGGTCATGACAGTCACAGTAAGTTTCTACAATTTATTTGTGTATTCCCTAATTCAATCTGAGCTGCCACAGGCAGGCAGGCAGAAAGCGCAAGGAAGTTATTTTTGCATCTTAGTGCAAACCAGAGAGCAACAAGAAAAGTGCTCATGGTCTATCAGAGGATGCTGATCATTTTTACAATATATAAAGCAACTAGCATCAGCTGCTGAGCAAGCCAGACAGGATACTCATTCACACTCTTTTTGCTTGACACACCAAGTTTCAGGTTTCTTCTCAAAGAGGAGAATGCCCTCAACAAGCGCTAAAGCCTACCATGTATGTGCTGTCTCTTACAAGTGCTTTACCAAGAAGCTGGAAGAGTTTTTTTGCCCACTGGAACACCCTGCTACTATTCTTTCACTCCATCTTGAAGCAGATGGAGTTAAACCCAATCACACACCCAAAAGCTCTGCCCAAGTAGTGGAGATGCACACAAGCTGCTGCTCCGACGAGGCACCTTCCTGGTGACCACCCATTCCAGGGCCCAGGGCAGACATCACCCTTCACTCAAGCTGCAGGAAGTGGTGTGTCTGTTTTGGCCAATAAAAATGTTCCTTTAGTTGGGCTACTGCTCCACACTAGAAGTTGGTTCATCTTTACATGACTTGCATACCAGAAAGCTTGTAAGAGGCTTTACAGATAAATTTAGCTGGCTATAAACAGACTTCATATGTCCACAATGACTGAGCAAAACAATCGGTGATCCCACACTGCTAGCCTGCAGTGAATTCCACAGCTCTCCAAATAAGCCCAAAAATGCAAGTACTGGGATTCAAATACTTCATTCATTGCAACCACATTTCAACATAGGACAGTTAAAGACAAAGCAGACCACAGGAGCTGTCTGAGCTCAGGCAGCTGGGAGATCCCAGACAGAATAAGGTTAAGCACTCATTCAAGTATTACCATGTTCCCAAACTGAGGGCAGTATTTAAACACACAGCTCTTGCATAACAAAATAAGGGCATCAGATTAAGTGAAAGAAGATGGAACGTGACCACGTAAGGTACTTCAGCATTAACCCCCACAAGAGGGATGTGAAGTAGAAGTGCTCCTTTTCAGAGGACATTGTCTTTAATCTAACAGTTTAAAACCATTACCAATTACACACATCTCATCAAGGCAATTCTTCCCGCATTTCTTAGCCATTAACTCACCATGAATCATTGCAGTGAAACTATGTCCCTCTTTAGTATAACTGAATAGTATACAAGGGAAGTTTCAGCCACGTTGTATAATATGAAGCAGCAATTAGGCCGTACTTAGATGAACTTCAAGTTTTTAAACTGGCAGCTACTGTTCAACTTTAACAGGGACACAACAAAACAAGCGATGCATTGAAAGAGCTAATCATGTAGTTAGGCACATTCATCCAGTTCAGGTCAGTACTTACACATTTCTCGATTTCTAAGCCATCCTTAAAGAAAATCATATATGGGGTCACACCATCCTCACGGAAATCCAGGAGAGCCACCATACCATCTGGATTCATGTTCTCTCCTACAAAGAACTTCAAAGAAAGGTGTTACTAAGATATTTAATGAGCTATTACCAGGACAAAGTGCCTTTTTATACAAGAAAGCTGTAACATCTCCAAGTTCAGTTTAAAAGTCTCCCTGACTAGCTGCAGGGATTTTGCTTTCTGCCATTTGTCTGTTTCAGTACCACATAACTTTACCACACTGCTATGAACAGCAGAGTAAGACACAGCAGGGGCCAAAGTGATCCATCTTTCAAGTCTTTAACTCCATGGTTCCTAAATGGTGGTAACTACAGATGTAGTTAACTACATGCATTGCAAGCTGAGGAGAGATCCCCAAACACTTAGGAGTCTTCCACTCTTTCTCCTCCCTGACTCTCAGGGCCCCTAATACTCTCAGAGAAGGGCAAGTTATGTCCCCACAACAGGAGCCCTCAAAACCCTCAACAAGCTAGTTCAGATGAGTATCACTGCAATACTGCTGTAAGCAGACATTAAGTTTCATTACCTGGTAGTTTTTGAAGTTAGCAAGGATGTGTTTGATTTGTTCTGCGGCCCCTGTCATGAAAGGCTTTACTCTCTCTGGCTTGTGTTCCTCAAGTCTGGCTTTGATTCTGGAAGGAAAAAAAAAAGCTCTGAAAACATGTTCTAGCTTAGTAACTTCAATGTGTAGCACTACAACACAGTAGTTACTAGCAGTCAAACCACTTGATTTCACTGCCTTTCCCCCTCTCCAAGCCCCTAAATTTTAACTTAATTTTGCTAGTGAATTATAGTGCCCACCAATCATATCAAACTCATGTTATTTCTAGGCCAGTGGTAGACAAAAATTAACAAGCCATTTCCACAGCACCAAGAGTACTATCTATCAGTATCACAAAGCATTTTCACCTTTAATACTAATAACCCACTGAACCATGAGCAACAGAAATTAAACCTTGAACTAGCAAAAAGTTCCATTCACACACATTGTTTTTGGACATTTAAACTGTCAAGTTAGAAAAGCTTCGTGAAGCTTTTCTTCACACCTCACCCTCTTCCACATGAACGTTTGGCATAGAGGAATCCAAAAGAAAACAGCAAGGTTACAAATAATATCCAAAGCACATGATCAGGTCCTCTACCTCAGCCAAGGTAAACTTAGATATTCCAGTAACAATTCTTTAGATCTCCGGTTTTGCCAAGTATTAAGACATTACTGAAGTTCACAGCCAGTTTGGCACCTGTATCAGAACTAACACCTACTAGGAATAAAGTTCAAAGCTGTTTTTAAAATCTCAGCACCTAAAAATTTTGCAATCTCATTTAAAGAAAATGCCTACCCACACTTACGCTTTCATGTAGTCCTTGATGTACTTCTTGTAGGTTTCTTTTGTAAAGCTGGTTTCCTGAAGGTGGTGGTTTATTACTATATCAACACCAGTTATGACCGTGGCTTCTGTTCCATCTCCCTCAGGACCTTCAGCAGAGGCATTGCCACCAATTAGAGAGTCATCAATTTGACCCTCTGTCCTGGTGACCATCTAGATTTAGAGACATCAAAAAACTTAACGGCTCTGCAAAAATCTTCGTGCTACCGCTCTTACACATCTATGACCTGACAGCAGGGCATGACTTCAGAGCCACAGTTAAGTGCAAGGAATCTGACTGCAGCCCGAGCACGGATTTCTGAAGCCAGGGCTCCTCTCCCGGTGCCTGACCAAAGCTTCGTTACACCGCCGGCGCTGCACTCCACCTTGGGGCACACCACTTGCGGCAGCGGCCGGCCCTGCCCCGGCCACAGGCACCAGGCCGTGGTGGGTCTCCCCCTCTCGGGCCCCGGGCAGGGAAGCCAGCCCGCTCCCCCCAAACCCTGCCTCCGCCACCGGCCCGGCAGGCCCGGCTCCACGCAGCGGCCGGGCCCTGAGTCACCGCAGCGAGGCCTGCCTCCCTCTCCCCCCCCTCCCTCGGGGCGGGCGGGCCACTCACCTTCCCCTCCACTTCCAGGCACAGGCCGTTCGCCACCTCCCGGATCTTGTAGATGTCCGAGAACATCTCGTCCTCTGCGGGGGCACAGACACACAGGCGGGCGCCGCCGCGTCAGCCTCCCTCCGCCCTCCGCCTCCCCGCGGACACCTTCCCCTCACCGCGCTTCCAGGCCCCGCTCCGGCTTCTCGTCACCCCCAGCCGGGGGCTCGGCGCGCCAGCCCGGGCCCGGCGGCCTCGGCCGGGGCGGTCGGCACCCCCGTCCCCTTCCCCCCCCGCCCCGCTCCCCGCCGCCCGCACTGCACATGCGCGGCACCGCCGGGCCCAGCTGCCGGGCCCAGGCCGCGGCCAGCCGCTTCCCCCGCCCGAGCGGCCGCCCGCCCGGCCCTCCCGGCGCCCTCCCCCGCGCGGCGCCGCCGCCCTTACGGCTGATGCAGTCCCGGTAGATGATCATGGCGGCGGGGGACGGCGGGGGGCGGCGGGGAGCGGCGGCGCGGGTCTCTGCGCAGCGACCCAAGAGCGGGCGGGAGCGAGGCGGAAAGGGCCGAGTCAGCGCCTGCCGGAGCTCATATAGCGGGCACGTCCCGGCGCGTCATCGCGCACGCGCGCCCTCCTCCTCCGCCCCCCCCGCCCCCGCCCCGCGCGGCGCCCCCGCGCGGCCGCTGGGCGGGAAGGCGCTCGGCGGCCTCTGGAGGGGCCGCCTGAGGGGGGGTTACTGCAGCGCAAAGCGGCTCCCCCCGGCCCGGGGCCGCAGAGCCGTGCCGGCGGGCGGGCGGCTACGTGCCAGTGCGGACCAGGCAGGGGAAGCTGCGGTCGGAGGCCAGCCCTCTTTCCCCTCAGCCGCGGGCAGGGGGTGAGGGCGGGCTGTCGCGGTGGTGGCTCATCGCTGTGCTTTGACGGGCAGATTTGCCCAGCGGCTGTAGCCGCCTTCCTCTTGCTGATTTTTTTTTTTTTTTTCCACTGACCTGGGCACGAATCTTACTCTTGAGCTCTGGCACAAGCTCAGTTTTCAAGGGGAGACGCTCCGAGCCTTTCCCAGGCCTCTGGAGGAAGCGCTGCTGCCCGTCTCCCGCCGCGGTCGGGGGTGCCGCTACGTCATTTGCTGTGCTCGCTCCATTAACAGCCCGAGAAGGTGTGTACCGGCTGTCCTGACCTCCTCCAGCTGCTGCCTGCTCACCTGCAGTGTGGCTCGCTGTGATCTCCATCAGCTGTAATGACTGCTGCAATGTGGGCTGTGCTCCCTCGCTGCTGGGGAGCTCCTGATGCCTTGTGAGGGCCATGACATGTATTCACTGTACTGAGTGCTGTGCCTTCTCCAAATGTATTTTTTAAATGGACAAATATTTAAGAAGATGTTAGACTCTTCCTGTTATTACTCCCTTAGATAAATTGAGTTGGGTGTGTTCAGAGATGCCACTTCTGCGCTTGCAAAAGGACTGTTTGGGGCAGGTATATTTTTCTTATTTTTACACAGATAAGTGAGATTAAGCCCAGCAGTCAGGGTCGAGATGAAAGGCAGGAGGACAGTAATACCTAGGCCTCTTTTTCTCCCCCCTTGCACATACTTTTCTGCAGCAGCCTGTCACAGTTGAAATAAATGTAGACCTCCCTTGAACCCCGATTCTTATGGGACATTGACAAAATACCTTCAAAAGACATCATGGGACCTAAAATGCTTAATGCTGCTAACGATCTTGGACTTGACAGAGATGCTAGGGTACAGGATACAATTCCCTGTCCCTCACCCTCCTCAGGCAGTAAATTACTCATTGCTTGCTTTGTGTGTGCCAGAGGAACTCACGTTTTATCTTCTCTTCCCCTGATACCCCTTCTTTTGCTCCAGATATCAGTGCCCTTTTTTTTTTTTTTTCAAATGGTCTAGCTGCTTACGTCATCTCATTAAATTTGTAAGTCGTTCTCTGCTGCTTTTCACCTTCAAGACTACTGCTGCTATTTCAGACCTGAAGAAGGGGCTTCTGCCCAAAAGCTCATCTGTTTTTTCTGTGGCAGCTGTCCTGATAAAAGATAACCCCTGTTTTTACAAACCACAGTAGAAAAAGAGCAACTTACATCTTTAGCAGTAGGTTGAGTGACAAGGGAACATTTGGCTCCTTCACCGTAGTGTAACATGCAGCTAAAAACATCCAGTTAGTAGGTGTGCTTCAGTGTGGTTTTATTCTGAAGAGATTGTTCTAGAAAAATTTTTATTTCTGTAGTAGTATTGAAACCTCTTACAAATTCAGCAGTTGACTCAGTTTACTGGAGTTAGGGTAGAAACCCTTTGACACAACTGCTAAGGTAGAGATGGACCTTCAGGTTGCTTTGCCAGTAGGTCTGTATTCAGAGTTGCAGCTGTGAAATGGCAGGTATTATTTAAAAATGCATTGGTTAAATAGGTCAAGGCTCCTGCGTGAACACCAATTTGAGGTGGAGTTAAGCTAAATACAAAGCTGAAAAAGCTTTAAATGGGACTAGGTGTGTTGACGTGACAAGGTTTTGCATCCTTTTAACCTGAGTTGCTTTTAAAACTGATTTAAACTCAGACAACCCTGAATAAATCCCAGGACTAAGTTAGTGATATTTTAATTGGTGTAGGCTTTGCAAGAAGCACTTCACCGAGGTACCAGTGATAAAAATTTTCTGTGATGCCATTATAAACAGATAATTTTGTCATCTGCTGATACTTTGTGATGAACTAGATAAGAAAATGCATTAATTTTTTTTTTTTTTTTTTTTTCCCCCCCCAGAAACCAATGTCGTTTGAAGAAAACCTTAGTGTTCCTCACCTGCTTGCTGTGCAGGCAGCCCCTTCAAGCACCTCTTGCATCCAGACAGGGTTAATACATTACAGAGTGGCAGGTTAAAAAGGTGGTCCCTCTGCAGCAGGGTCTTTTTAGGTGCCAACTGACATCTAGAATGATGTGACAGCTTTTCCTGACAGCGCGCCTCATCTTTGGAGACGTGTAAATCCCCAAGGACTGATGGAAGTCCTGTGCTTTTATAGATGAGGCTTTTAATATCATTTGAGGAGGATTTTCTAGGTAGGTGTCTGCAGGGTCTCGCCAGAAGCCTTTCTCATGGAAGACACAGCTAGTCGTGAATTAATGGCAGTGTTACTCACTTCCATCAAATATTAGCATCTGGATATGACTGTGCTCAGCTAATTGTTTGTGTCTTGGATTAAAATGGCAGATGACAGCTGATACTTCACCATTCTCTAAGTAAACATTCTCTAAGTAAACAGTACATTTTCAGCTCATTGTGGCCATTCCCACTGAGCTGTATGAAAAGGGAGGAGGTCCTGCCTGCAGCTAAATCTGTTGCCAGGTGCAGTCAGTGGAAATAAATGAGAGGTGAGGCTGGGCTATGATGTAAGGGACAGCACCAGTGCATTCTTCTAACATTTGTAAAAGGCTGTGAAGGTCACATAGTGGTGGTGATATTTTATATCATTTGCTGGATGTGGGGGAGAGGGTGCTAAATATATATATATATCCTGCTAGAGAGAAACTGGAAAATTGAAGACTAAACAACTGATCAAGACCTGGCACTGCAGAGAGGCTTGGCAGGGCAGTCTGTGCCCAGTGCCCCCTTCCCCAGGGCATCTCCTGGTACTACGGCTCTTGCGCTGGGAGAGAGGATGCATGGCAACTCCGTGATCAGCTTGTGTCTTCACAAATCTGGCTGGAATTTAGGACTGAAACAGCTGTGACTTTATAGCCCCTCATTCCACCCACCCAGATGGAAACTGTAGGTCTAACTGGTTTTGTCCAAGTTTTTTCCCCCGGGGAGTTTCAGGGCAATAAAGATTTGATGCCTAGGTGCTAAACCTTCTTATTAATTGGGATTGATCTCAGAAAACCAGCCCATCAGTTTGATTCTTTCAGGTGTGTTTAGGTTATGCAATACAGCCAGCCTTTCAGGCCCTGGTGTGCTAGGTTTGTGTGGTGGGGTTTTGGTAGTGGAGGAGAGGGCTACAGCCGTGACCCCTGTGAGAAGCTTCTCGAAAGCTCCCCCAGCTCCAAGCTGGACCCACCTCTGGGCAAGGCTGAGCCAATTAGCAGCAATGGCTGCGCCTCTGCGATAACGTATATAAGAAGGGAACGTGAGAGGGGGTTGGGAGTTGTGAGGAGGAGTTATGAGAAGGGCAGTATGCGAACACTGAGGTCAGTGGAAGGAAGGAGGAGGAAGCAGGGGAGGTGCGTCCGAGCAGAGACCTACCCTGTATCTCGTGGTGAGACAGCAGGGCTCCCTCCTGCCACCCATAGCGGTCACCGGTGGAGCAGAGGTTTGCCTGCAGCCTCTGGAGGACCCCACACTGGAGCAGGCGGCTGTGCCCAAAGAAGGCCGGGACTCTGTGGGAAGAAGAGGCCCCCACTGTTGTAGCTCAGCGCTGGGAGGACTGCAGCATGTGGAGCTGACCTACACTGGAGCAGCATGGGAATGTCTGCGGCCCATGG
This sequence comes from Strix aluco, assembly GCF_031877795.1. Taxonomy (NCBI): domain Eukaryota; kingdom Metazoa; phylum Chordata; class Aves; order Strigiformes; family Strigidae; genus Strix; species Strix aluco. The sequence goes on from NC_133932.1 coordinate 105,945,159, forward strand.
GAAGAACTCAAGCTGGAGAAAGTTCATGGAGGACTGTCTCCCGTGAAAGGGATGCCATGTGGAGCAGGGGGAAGAATGCAGAAGAGTGCTTTTTTCCCCCCCTCTTGGAGGAAGAGTGGTGGACTGACTGCACTCCCCATCCCCCTCCCCTTGCGCCGCTGGAGGGGAGGGAGTAGAGATATTGGGAACAAAACTGAATCTGGGAAGAAGGGAGGGGTGGGGGGAGGTGTTTTTAATATATCGTAGTGCTTCTCATTGTCCCATTCTGTCTGTTAAGTGTTGTTAGTGTTTGAATTAAAGTGATGTCCTTTTTCTTCCCCTAACAAGTTTGTCTTTTGCCCATGACCTCAACGGGTGAGCCACCCTTCCCTGTCCTTATCTCGATTCCCGAACCTTTTGCTTAATTTTTCTCCTTCCCAGCACTGGGGGGAAGGGGTGAGTGAAGGGCTTCGTGGTGCTCAGTTGCCCTCTGGGCTCAAACCATGACACCTGGCTATCCTTGGAGCCTTTTGGATCTCAAGCCAAAATTCATAATTTAGATCGACGTTGGCAGTGTACTAAGCCAGAATCCCACATCCCAAGATTGGTACTTGAAAGAGTTGAGCTTTGATCATCAGTGTAGCTTATTGGGTCCAATCTAGTCACAAACAATAGGGTATGTTAGACTGGATTAGATCAATGAAGATATCCCAGACAAAGGCATCACTTTTTAGCAGACAAGAAAGGTCTTCGGTTCAGCAACAGCCCCTCCTGCACTCAGAAGTAATGTTGGTATTGTTACCCTGACGTTTACAGTATTTGCAATCCTTCCTGTTGCAGCTGGGTCCCTGAAAATCCTCTGCATCTTCCCTGGCTGTACACCCACAGCTCTGTTTTGCTTGATGGCTGGCTGCACTTCTTCAAACAGACAGAGAGGTCACTGCACAGCAACAAAACCCCTTTTATCTGTGACATTACATGCACCAGTTCAGTTTACCTAAAACCTTGCTAGTGGGGATGTGTGAGGGTGTCAGGCTGCGCTGCAACTAGTGTGTTTTCAGGAAAAACAGGACTGGAATTGCCAAGATAAGAACTTTAAAGCAAAGTGCTGCCCAAATCTGCAGCCACATTTTAGACTTAGTAACCATATAAACATCCATGTGACTAAAAGAACTGTGGTAGAAAGGTCTGCTCCTTTCTTGGGTCTGCTACCACTCAGTGTTTCACTAATGTGCTGAATGCTGGAATAGAAGGTGCATTCATTAAAGTTGCAGACAACATTAGGTTGGGAAGGATCACAAGTGTATTTGAGATGGAGGTTAGAATTAAAAAAATTATCTTGACACAATGGATAAATGGCCTGAATTGTTAGAAGGCCCTTGGGCAAGGCCTGTAGGTCAATGAGCAGTCAAACAAATTTACTAAAGGAAAATCTTTCAAAGGCTTTCAAACACAAAGATGCAACATGAGGTTCAAGCAAGTTCTGAGCCACACACTGCTAGAAGCTGAGAGGGTGTACGGGGGAAGTCCTGCCTCATACTGACCCTGGTCCTCTGCTCTGCCCTAGGCTTCTGCTGCTGGCAGATGTCAGGGGATGCTGAGCTGGTGCTGCACCCTGTATGGCTGCTCTGATGTCATCATGCTCTTCAGTGCAGAGCAGAAATGGTCGTCCACAGACACAGAACAGAGAACTGGGCAGCAGTTCTGCAGAAAAAATCTGGAGTACTGGCGGATCCAAAGCTGAATCAGAATCATAGGATCACAGGTTGGAAAAGACCTTCAAGATCATCGAGTCTGACCATAAACCTAACACTGCCAAGTCTGACTCTAAACCCTCTCTGTAAGTGCCACATCTGCAGGTCTTTTAAATACCTCCAGGGGTGACTCAACCACTTTCCTGGGCAGCCTGTTCCAGTGCTTGACAACCCTTTTGGTGAAGAAATTTTTCCTAATTTCATCTGTCTTACCTGTTTTAAGAAAAGCCCATGCCATATTGCAATATAGAAGTGGTGATGTTATGTGTAAGAAACTTCTGCTCTCTTAAATATGTGAGGGACTGAGCTCTGTTCAGTGCTGCTAATACCTCCTGGAGCACTGACTGTACCTTTAGCAATGCACTTTGAAAATGGTGTGGACTAATTGGCAAGGGTTCAGAAGAGCAGTCGGAATGAGTAGAAGGAATATGAGTTGCTTTATTTAGCTGCAAGGGAGTTTTAGATTAGACATTGGAAATACTTTCCAGTACTGTCAATAGAGAAGCAAGGAATAGACTGTCCACCTGGTTCTCTGTCCCTGCAGGTTTTTGAGAATAGATTAGAAACCTGCTCAGGTGAGTTCAGAAAGCATGTTTAGTCCACCATGAAGGACAGAAAATAGCTGATCCTCCCCCACAACAGAGGGACAGACTGCTTCTAGGTTCTCCCTATTCTGTGTCACCCAGTGATTCTTAGATGTACTATGTGCTGTCATTTACACCTGTTTAGACTGGTTACACAACTGGGATAAAAACAATATCCTCGTATCCCTATTCAGAGTGGACAAGAGGGTTTGGTAAAAGGATGTTGTCAGAGAGGAATGTGTTTGTTGCCCTGCACAGCAAGATGGGCCTGCATGGAAATCACATGTGCACAGAGAGAGGGGCATTCATGTTCTGCAGTGCCCAGAGCTTTAACCCTGGTACCTTTAGTCCTATCTCAATACCACTTGGTACAGTCCTTTGACTCAGATTAGAGGCTGCAGAAAGGGCTGCATGCCAAACTTAAGGGAAAGGTGAGCAGGGACTTAACTACTTGTGCTTGGCAGGACTCTGCTTAATCTGTAGGCAGTAAGCCTGGATCTCTCTGCAGAGAGATCTGCTCTTACAGCGGAGTGGAAGATTTAGAAAGTCATCCACAAAAAATAATAATAATAAAAAAAAATCAGTGCACACCTGACTGGTTCAGTCGCTTTGCAAAGAATGAGAGTGGAATTCATCCTATTTAACCTCCACAGTAGAGATGGCTCACCACTAGATCCCTTTGTTAAGTGAGCTGAATCTGACTTATGGAGCCGCAGGGCCAGCTATGTAAGGGAAGGGGAGCTGGGAGTGCGGGTGGTGGCGAGGCAGGCAGGGACTGTGTCCTCCCCAGCAAGGGCTCAGTCTCACAGTGCCCCAGCGAGGCCAGTGGAGTGGGACCAAGGTCCGAAGTCAAGCCAGAGCTGGGATGAGCTGGATATGGGGCCAGGCACAACATGGCCGCAACCTAAGGCAGGCGTGGAGCGAGGGAAGGGCCTGAGCGCAAATGCAGCTGCTGAGCCGTGGGGGGAGAGAGCCCCAGTGAGGCCACTCGTGGCTTCGTCTCACACCGCAGCTGGTTTTACTGCAATTTGAGACAAGATTATGACTTCTATCTACAGACACCCCTCTAAAGTTGAACAGCTTTTTTCTAACTCCAGCTAACCTCTCTGCCTAATTTTTTTCTCTGAAGCCATTGAGCTGAACTGTATCCTCAGTTAACTTAGCGATCCCCATAGAGAAGACTCAAAGAAGACTTTCCCCCCCACTAGATCTCTGTATTTGCCCTCCCTTCTACTTATTTGGGTGCCTGTGACATACCGAGATACCCCACTAGATGGCGGGACGGGAGCCGGTGGATGGCAAACAGGACTCGACTCACCTTAGGAAGCCAGAGCTTTTTCCACTGGTGTTGGTGTCATTCCCATATCACCTGGAATGCCCCAGGACCAGTGCGAGAAAAATTCGATCTTGGACCTGTAACTGATACAACCTCTCTGGGCTCCTAGCCAGTTGGATGCTGCACAAAAATACCATTCTCTCCAGATAATTAGCATCCCCATGTGATGAGCTTGGGTCTATTGAGTTTTTAACCATTAGAGAGGCTAATCCTGCTGTGCTAAACTCACTCAATTGTCATTTTTCAAAATGGCATTTGCTTCACAAATGTTTTGAAGCCTGAAATTGAGTTCTGCCATTTTAATCTATCGCTGTGTACTTTTTAGTTCATTGTTATGCAGTGTGAGCTCTCGGTCTTGTCAATAGAGAAATAATCATCAGAGCATGCAGCACGTTAATGGTGTTATTCCTAAAATTCTGGCAATGGATTTGCCAGCAGGTAATAAATAAGGCACACACTCAGTTATGTTTATAAAGCAAACCTTGCTACAGATGCTCCAGGAGAATGGCAGGAATAAAGGTGGCATTATAAGGAAATGGGTAGATCAACCTTTTGGTCTCCCAGTTGTGCAAAGCATCACTTTCAAATACTGTAGGGGAAAGCAGACAACAGGACCAAAAGACTGCATTTTGGAAAACAGCTTCCTAAATGTCAATCCAGTAACGTGAGTTCATAACACTTGTCAGAGGCAAATACAAACCTGCTATTATTTTCAAAGATCCCAAGACAGATTTATTATTTATTATTTTCTGGTAAGGATTTTGTGTCTACTTGATTCCCTTCTTCTGTGAAAAACAGAAAGGGACCTGAGCAACAAAGGATATGTCGGAGCATTAGGAGGTATCATCCAGCTTCTGAGTGATTTTCAATTGCTCTGGTTTATATTGTTTTAGAAAGGTATGGATGGCAGTACTGTAGGAACCATTATGAAATGGAGAACCTTAACAGAAGGATGGTAGAAGAAGCTCTTTGCAGATTGTCCCCCACAGATATGCTCTGAGAAAATAAGGGCTGATCTGTTTATCTATCTGTGAGGTGGCTGATAACCTTAGGCACTTTAAGATTAGGGTAGGAAAGGACCTTGAGTGGTCAATCAGCTGGTGTTCTTGCATCAGGGGGATTAGTTAGACATGCACCACTCTGGGGAGATTTTTGTCTACCTTGTTTTTCAGATGTCCTCATGATGGAGATTTCTATCCTCCTCTGCAGAACAAACATTTACTGCAAAAGGGGCTGGGGGCTGGGTCCTTCCACTCCCCTGTGAGTGTTGTAAATATAGGATGGATCATAACCCACATTAAAGTGGATTTAGGGGTCTGTCTGATGCTCAGATCCTTATGGAGCTCAGTCTGCCTCATTCTACATGGAACTTGGCTGTACAGTTTCCATATTTATCAAAAAAATTTCTGTGTTATTTTGTCATTACTTTCACACAGGATGAAGCAGGATGTTCCTAGCTGTTTGTTTCCTTCACTGGGCCAGTGGGCACATGGAAGTCTGCAGGGCCGTGACACTGTAGGCAGAGAGGAGAAATGGAGGAACCAGCCCATCTCATGTATTTCTGCCAAGAAGCTTTTTATATAAAAAGCAGTTTAGCTAACGAATACAATTCAGGGCAGAGTTGCCTGAAGTGATAATAGATACTTCTGTGAAAACATAAGAGCAGTTCTCAGTGCTGATCAGAAGACTAAACTGTTAATGAAATTTTAAGAAAGAAACAGAGAATAAAACCAGAAACATCCCTGCTGTACATATGTCTGTACACACACACAGAGTAAACACGCATATATACACACACACATTTTGTTTATAACTGCTGTATGCCCAAATGGCAAATGCCGTGTGCAGTTCTGGCCTCCCAGTGTCAAAAAGGTATGATAAAAGTAGTAACAGTACCAGGAAGAGAGGCCAGGAACAAAATAATAAACTGGAATAGGACACACCAACTTTAAAAAGAGATGTCTGGGATGGTGGGTATGACAGCAGTCTTTGAAATTAACAGTGGCACTGAGAAAGTTAAAAAAGGTCAATTATTCACTGCCTGTCAGCAGACAGGAACTATAGGAACATCAAGAAAATGATGAGGTGACAGATTCAGAAGAGACAAAAGAAGGCTCCTTTTTATACCCTGTGTATAGTTATATTGTGGAACTTACTGCTCGAGGATGCTGTGGATGCCAAAAGTTCAGATTATTGCAAAAGCAATTAGAAAGAGTCATGAAAGAAATTGCAGAAAGGGCTATTAAGCACTTCTGGCACAAGACCTTCAGCCAAGGACTGCTGGAGGCCAGGAAATTTAACACTGAAATGTTACCCTCCTCTGCATAGATTTGTAGGTTTTGCGGGATAAAGGGTTTGGAAGAGATCTCCTGTATCCTTGAATCCCCTTTATTAACTTATCAATCATGTGCAGCCTCAGGGAGGGACGTTTCCAGGAAGGAAGAGGGAGCAAGAAGGTCACAAGGAGGCTGGGGAATCATCTCTGGCTGTTCCTCTGGCCTGAAATGACCCTTGGTGAGCTGTGGGGCCATGCTGAGGTGAGGGAGGACCGCTGCCTGCTCTGCCTCACCAGCTCCCAGCTATGCTGCTTGCATTAGCTGCTGCCCTGGTCTAATTTTGCTGTTTCATAGTTCTGACCTGGTTTTGACATTTGAAACAGCAAGTAAAACCCTCACATGTGGCAGGTGGTTTAGCTGCCATCAGCTTCCTTACTGTTTAATGACTGTGCCCAAATGCCCAGCCAAGGCGGTGTTGGATATCCCTGGGTAAGCAAAGGATTACGGAGGTGCTGCGAGGTCAGGCTGCTTTGTTTCAGCCATGCCAAGAAATCACGTCCACCCTCCACAGACTTTTGGGCAGCCACAGGCCCCGTCTGTCTGTCTTACTTTTGAGTTGTTCTGCAATGTGGTCTAGTCCTGTATTCCTCTACCTGTGGCTCACCGGGCATTAAATGACAGCAAATTCCCATCCGGGACATCCTGACATACGTGTACACCTTGCCCACAAACATTTATATGTGTGCAAGCAAGCAAAGGGCATCGGGAGATAGAAAAGACATATACGCACATGCAAAGTTGAGCATATATATTTTCCTGTTGTAAATGAAAACCGCTGTGGCCACGATACACACAGTGCCTGTTAGGTTTGGTTTTGTTAATTTTTTCCTAAATGGTTATGCTGTCCTTCAGTTTTGAAAATCTCAGTGGTGTGGGTGGGAGCACAGTACACACATGGGAGGCAATAAAGAAATTCCTGTGTGCCAAAACTCATGTTTACAGCCGCTCTTCTCTGTGACGGCAGTCAGTGCATAACCCTCCTGTCTCAGACTCTCCATGCATGAAATGAGGCTAGTAATGTTTATCCACCTACTGTGAGGGTTGATAGAACAAATCATTATTACTCCATGGGGATAGGAAACCAGGAAGAAATCCCACTGAAATAATTAATATATACAGGAGCAAGTGAATGCGGAGAAAAGAAAGAGGCTCGGGGGCATATGCTCTTATAGCACAAAGCAAATGATTCTCCACTGAGAACAGCATGAATATGGAAACCATGCAACAGATGCACTATGCTGAACATCAAATGTATGTAAATTATTCTGCTTGTCTTTTTGGTGCATTTCCTCACCATTCACGGATGGTTTTGTGCTGAACATCCAAGAGAGAAGCTGAGGAGTTCATTTTGGTTACAGTGGGTGTTGCAGACACACGGTGAGAGCGTGCAGGGTATGGTGTGCTGGCGCTGCCCAGAGCCAGGGTTGGCTGCTGAACAGCGGGATAGAAATTGGCCTCAGTTTTCAAACTCCTCTGCAGCAAGGCAGAGGGGGTGAGCCCCAGCCAGGCACTTAAGAGCAGTGCCATGGAAATGAGGGCAGTTTTTCTTTCTTTTTCTTTCTTTCTTTCTTTCTTTCTTTCTTTCTTTCTTTCTTTCTTTCTTTCTTTCTTTCTTTCTTTCTTTCTTTCTTTCTTTCTTTTAATCTGAGTTTATTACACACTCCTTTGGATTTCTGCTGGCTGCCAGTGCTATTTAAAGACTTGGCTTTTATCCAAAACCCGCACTCACGTGCTTCATAGAACTACAGATAGAAAAAAAGGAAATTCTCTGTTACCTCATTGAACAGTTCTGCTGCTGCTGAACACAAAAGAAACCATTTCAGTTTCTGCCTGCAGTTCTGACTTATAAGCAAGCTGCTTATCTGAGGGTCAGCTTTGCCAGAGGAACAACCTGACCACTTGTAAGTGCAGTGTGTCTATACTACTTGGAGTTTCACCAAGGCAGACAGAGGCTTGGGACAGTGATTTTTTACTTGCTTTTTTTTTTTTTCTTTTTAGGATTTCACATGAAAAGTACAAACACAAAGGCTGGATCTTCTGATTGTTGGCCCATCGAAAATTAAGGGCCATGAAAATTCTTCTTCATAAAATTCCTTGATTTCTGATGATATTCTCCATTCCTGAAAACAACCATGATTGTAGATATATTGACCAAATGTGTTTATTAATTCATAGCTTTTCTTTTGATTTAAGGCAGTTGTGACAAATTATTGCATGTTTCCATAGACAGGGAAACAAAACTATGGAGATCATGGATATTCAAGAAGGAGAGTAAGAACCCAAGATCTTGCCATGATAAAATATTTCAGTGGTGCTGATGCAGGAGTTTGGTCTTCAGAAAGCTACAGGGTTTGTTGTCAGAGTGTGGCATTTGGCCTTGCATCCCCAAGTTACAAAATGTTAACCCTAAAAGAGAAGTATGAAAAAGGGCTGGGTTTTGGACTGACAGCTGGAAAGTCCCATGTCCCAGCCCTGCTGGAGCAGTGCCACTTCCTAGGGTGTTCAGGGCTAAGCTTGTAAATCTGTATTTAAGAATCAAAGTAATTTTCTTCTGATTCTCAGAGGAGGTAGGATCTTCCTGTGATGCTCAGGTCTTGCTCTTGGCACTCAATTTGGGCTTCCATCTTTTGGTTTCAGTCCCTTTATTCATAGATGTACTTCTGGGCAGTAACTCTGACCACAGAGAGGTACCCTGAAGACTCATTATTGACAGCTCAGAAGTGCAGTATACAGGATGAGATCCTTTTAAAGCCTCGAGGAAGAAGGCTGAGTATTACAAAGCTTGTAAGAATTGCACCCCCTTGCTCAAGCCCAGTTGCGGAGACATGAACAGCAGCAGGCAGTGCTCCAGCCTCTTTTCACTATCAGTGAAATATCAGTTGTATTCAGGATTTTGAAGTCCATTATTTGCCCTTTTATACCATTAATATGAAGGACCTGCTAGCTTAAAAACTGTAACTAGGAATAGCTAGTTTAGGATTTACCAGGAGGCACAAAGTGAAGACAGACTTGTGCTCTTCCCCCAGTATTTCAACAATACTGTTATCATCCATATATCTATCTCAAAGAATTCAAAATTATATTAACATGCATACAGTGTTAACTACTGTTAGCTAAGTAATTTTTTGTATGAAAAATAAGAAAGCTACAGACTGCATATACTGCACACATGGACTTGCATACAGAACTCATGGAGAACATATTGGTGATCAGATTACATTAGTCTTTAAATGCAAATGTCCAGTAGAAATCTGAGAGGTAAAGACTGTTGAAAATATGTGTTCAGGTTTTGTCTGGTGTGTGATACAGTAGTGATATTAAGATGACTGCCGTTGTTACATTTTTTAATCGTGTAGTTTGCAAGACAAGAGCGGTGATTTACAATGCAATGTTTTATTTTCCATGCTCTGACAAGTGACACCATGGCTTTATTTTGACTTAGTTCAAACACGAATTCGTATGTTAATAGTGTATAGTAAGAGGAAATGAAGCCAAACAATGAAGATTTGCAAAATTTTAGGTACAATTCTTTTTCAATGCTTGCTCTACAAGGAAGTGCATTTGAGCATTTTTAAACTAAGAAAAAGGATGGCCTGAATTATTATTGTGTATGAACACAGTTGGCATAATATTTTAGCTGATGCATCATCATTATTGCCACTGTTGTTATTAATTAACACGCTGAATGTCATGAATGTATTAAGGCATAGTAAGTTTGTATTCCATAGACAAGGTTTCTGTTAACATGTTTGTGATTAATTTACAGTTGATATAAAATACAGCACTATATTTCCAAAAGTCATGATGCATTTGCTTACACGTTCCCTACAAATACATAAACAGCTTTAATTTGCAGTACTCTTCCTAGTTTCTTGTGATCACACATTTATTTTGTAAGTGCATGCTGTATTTTTTTCTCTTTGTATTGCTTGCATTAACTCAGACATGAATCTGTTAATGCAATTACAGAAGTGTAAAGCAGAAAGCAAAAGACTTACTTTTTAATACACCAGTGCAGAGTGACCTCGCAGTAAGGTCACACTGCTTGCATTGGCTCCTGTCTGTGGTCAGGAGAGGTCTCTGGGAGCTGGTTTTGGAAGCTGGCACAAACTCACTCTGTCATGTGCTACTTGGGGAAAAGTTCAGACATTCAAATCTGGGCTCAAAACACAGGCAGCAAGAGCTGAGATGCAGTTCTGAGAGAGGAGATTTATTATATATTTTTGCCTGTCCTACAGTGCTCCTGACTGCCCTTTTGACTGTACCTTTTAAAGTTCATGTTTGCAAGCACCTCTTCAAGTATGAAGTAAGTTTGGGAGTGGTGTGGAGAGTATCTATATCTGGGTATGTGGCATTCAGTGATGGTAAACTTTTCAGTCTGTGACTGAAAAGATTTTAAAATTGAGACATACTGGAGCCAAGATGGATCAATGTATGAATAAAACCAGCCAGTCTCCACCACCAAAAATTCGAAGTGACTACTATTATGACTTGCCACCTATGACTCCTCACCCCAATGGCCACAATCAACCAGAATCAACAGAGCAAAGCCTATATGTGCGCAGAGCAATGTTTGAACATACATCTCTATATTTACAGTGCAATACTTAATGTCGGTATCACGGCACGTCTTTAGGTTTAACGTACCTTTTGTGGCAGCACCTTAAGCGCTAGTGCACATGAAGCATTTTAACACTACTGTGTCTAGCCTAATATTTGAAGATGTGAGGTTACACTCTCGGTTTAGGGTGAGCAGTTGTTAGCATCCTGACAAAAATCTGGGGGACATATTTTGCTCTTGATTTTCATTCAAGACTTTTTTTCTCATTTTTGCCTCGAGAACCTCACAAAATAATAATCGGCCTCCCACCACTGCCCTCTGAAATCAAAGCTCTGGCTTTCTAAGCATTTTCACGGTATCCTCACAAAGCCAGGAGAGATCAGCTAAAACTTGGAGGCAAACCTAGGTCCCTTCAACAAGCCTATCATTCAATAACATTTACATTGCCAGTTGTGTCAGTGCATTCGAAGTAAATAAAACAGGCAAAGTTAAGGAGAAAGAAGTGAATGTCAGTGAGAAGCTCTAGGGCCAGATGCCATTGCCACTAGTCAGCAAATGCGCTTCAGGGTTGTTGAAACTGTTGGAAGAGAGAGCACTGGATGGGAGGAAAAAATGTTGTGACCTGTCTGAACAATTGTTTTCTGGAGAACTGATGTATTTTGCAGTGGATTCAGAAGTAAGAATTAAAAAGCTGTTCAGCTGATCTTTCTGGATAAACTGATTTTGACCAAAAACGTTATTTATAAAAATGCAAAAATGTTCTCGTTGTTTCTAATGCAAACCAGCAAAATAAAAAACCTGTGGCACAGGCAGAACAGCTTTGATCATAAGAGTCCTGATTCTGATTTCTCCTGCTATGAGGAGTGTTGCACTTGTAACAGTGTGCCAAGTACTCTGTTCCTAATGCTGTCTTCCCGCAACATGTAAAGGAAGTTTTCAAGGTCTCACTGCTGCAGCAGCTCTGTCTCATACCACTGTTGGTGGGGGATCACAGCAGAGCACAGAGCTGCTGCAGAGGCTACATGGGCTTAAGTAAACTCTTAGAACCATTTCTGGGCAGGTATCCGGAAGCCAGTGTCTGGCAGCTTAGAAGGCTTTTCAGACACAACTAATCTGATACTTGACACCCTTGAATTTAGGTGTGTTAACATGCAGATCGAAAAGACTGACACAGAGCTATGTGTTAACATGGTCAGCTGGGAGGGCAGCTCAGTTTGGGAGCTATATCCTTCTGCAGTGGTGACGAAGGCAGTGGTTAAACTAAGATCTTTTTTGCTGATTAGAGACTTGCTGAGCTAATTGAATGAACTCTGTTCAGATAAACCAGATGGAGCTGCAGGACTCTGCACACCACTGTGATTTTTTTTCCCACCTAGTCTTTAACCACACCATTTAAATGCCTCTACAATGTGCCAGATAGTATGGAGAGAGTAAGGTAATTGATATTGCACACTTCATTGCTCACTCTTTGCACCTCTCCCACTCCTTTCAGATGCTGCACACTTATTGATCAAAAGCCATCTTCTGGGGTTCCCCTGCTTCTGGAACTGCTTCTATACTCCAAGGTTTTAGAAATACAGAGCATCCTGTTTCTAGTCTCCAAAATTCAGTGTTACAATGGAGTCTGCAGTGAAAATCAACACCAGAAAATGTGCTGTCATCTCCATATTACTGAGAAGTATTTGAAAAAAACTTTTGTAGCCTCTATAGTTACCACATTTTCATACACATACAATTGCATCCATTATAGAAGCCTTTCAGGTAGGAACTGTAGTTTAAGAAATAAAAATAATAAAAACAGTGGATGTACATCTTTTGGAACCATATAAAATCCAGGATGTGTCAGAACTACAAGATCTGGGATAGTTTCCCCATAAAATTTACAGATATTACAAACCCGCAAAGTTTAACTCCATCCAGGGGGAAATATATAATCTATTGCTGAGTCCTGCTCTCCAAGCAGCCTGAAGGATGGCCATGCTGGGTCTCCTGAGGTGTGACTACATAGTGCTGTGGCCTTCCAAGGTCCCTCAAGACCTCCTCCAGGAAATTCAACTCAATCTTTCCTTGGAACATTTTGGCTCTCAGACTGCTGAAAGTGTCAGAAGTCTTTCAACAGTAGCATTTTTCTCTGGAACAAGCTACCTAAATGCCTTAATCCTCACGTCAGCTATTACAGAACTGGCAGACCATCTGTTTTCAAAAGATCACTTATTCTTTTCACTTACAAAAAACCCCTCTTGTCATTTCAGACAGTCTAGCACCAGTAAAAGCTTCTTCACAATTTATACATGCCTGTTCTGCTCATGTCTCTTGTCTCAGCCTTCATTTGCACTATCTTCTCTTGTTCATCTGTCACTCTTAATTGCTTTTTTGTCTCTTCTCCCTGTCTTCTTGTTGGCATCGCATTTGAAATGAAAAGCGATGAAATTTGTAGACTGGTACTTTGATTATACTGGACTGGATTCCCCATGGCCTTAGAGCTGAAACAAGGCCAACCCATCTCCTGCATGAATAGACTGCATTTTCAGCTGTACTGCAGAAGTCCATCCAAAGTCCTTTGATGAGGTTTTACACATGGTCCAGCTGGCAGCCTTGCAGTCTGCAAGGTGGTTCTGCCTTGGTTGCAGTCTCTGCTCTCCAACCTTGAAGAAGGTCAGAAAAAGTTGTTGGCATGCTGTGTGAAGTCTGGTGGTTAATGCCACCTCCTGCTCACACTGCAAGTCAGACAGAGGTATTAGGATGTGGCATTAAAGGCAGGATGCATACTGCAACCCCTCAAATGTTTTTGCTGTGCCAGATACTTGTGGCTAAGTCCTGTGAGATGTTGAGTCATTCTCACAGTTTGATACTTCCAAAAAGGCTGAACCCACTGCAAGTCATCCACTCCTGCTGCTTCTGTTACAGTGGTGCTGGTGCCAGTGTGAAGCCAATTCAGTTCCATCAGCTGGCAACTGAGTCGAACCTGCTCACGAGTCAGACAAGAGCTATCACCAGCGTGAACAAAGGGCCAGAACCGTGTCTGGGAATGGGAGGGTGATGTGGGAAGGTAAGGGAGCATCCTCCTTGCTGGCAGTGAGCTGCTACCTCAGTGCTACCATGTTGCAGAATACCCTTGTTGCAGCTGCGAGGCACATCTCTGTGCTCACTGGTGCTGCCACCGGAGGCATGAGTGAGTCCCAAAGCTGGCATCCACTGAGCCCTGTGTAGGGAAGGACGACTATGGAAAGTGGAGGGAGGTGTTTGAACACATCAGCTGTCAGGTTCTCCCAAAAGCCCAGGGTGTCTCCACAGTCTGTGCCTGTTCAGCCCCTGGAAGACCACAGCTTTCCCACTCTGTCAGGATTTGTTACTGGAAGCAAGTGGAGATGTGAGTTCCTACCTGTGGCTGCTGCTTTGCAGCATTGGCAAGGAATCCCACCGCACACTAAAGCTTCTGAGTGACTCATCCAAGATGTGTTTTCCGTGACAGATGACTACCATAAGGACAAAATCCTACAGCTGTTTTCCCATGCTGTGCAGAATAACCCATCTTGCTCAAGGTTAACAGCAGTCAGCTCATCTTGGCCAAACACAGTGTTAGTTCTGGGACCCTGGCGTTGTCATGCTGTGAATCAGCAGGCCTGGAAAGCAAGAAAGTACTTTTTCAGAAAGCATCTTCTCTTTTCAAAACCTTTTAATTTCAAAAAAGTTTTGTAAATTTAAATTTAAAAAGAAGGAGATGGTATTCAAACACTGATAGGAAAAGCTGTGTTACCCACAGCCAGACTGTGGTAAACAAAATAAAAACTGGATTATTTGGGTAATGATTTAATGCAAAGCATTCTATAGACACCATGGGAAAATGATCAAAACTTGGAAATCGGGAAAGAGAATAGTGAGGCTCCTTTAAAAAGTAACAGCACTGAAAGTTTGAAATTTTCCTACATTGACGTTTCTGTGTTTTGATCAGCCTAAACCCTGTACTGTGAAGGACATGGCTTGGGGTCACTTGGCGCCACAGCTCACTGTCAGTTGTCTTGTATGAGTCACATTTCTGTTACTGTAGAACTACTTCACCTGCATTTCTGCTTTCATGGGATAGTCAAGTGCAAATATGTATTTCCCCCAGCAGATGCTTCCTAGTATCCCTGGATATTGACTACTGCCAAGTAAGGGGTGTACTTGAAGAAAACATACCGTATGTACCATGTTCTTTGGTGTCGTGCTGACCTCTCTGTCCTTAGTTCAACATTGAATCATCTCCTCTTGTGGAAATGGTTAGGCCATACCCTACACCACCTGCTGCCTGGTTTTTAGTAGGGCAAAGAAACATGTTTGCTTTTCTTTGTGTTGCATCTACTAGCGTTCAAATTGGCATCGTTTAACTGCAGTGCCATATTAGACAAAAGCCTCTGTGAAGCAATTGTGACTGATCTTTATTTGGCAAGTGGTCAGAGGACAACAGCCTACTTCTCAGATCGCCTGTTGAGGTTGGAAAGAACTGTATAGTAGTGAAAAGCCTTCTGTAGTGCCTTCCTACCAGAGAACCTTTAACAGCTTTTTATTTGCTCATTCAAATAACATCAAATCCAACACCATGACATATATAGGAATTATTATCTCTGTAGGGAGTCTCAGAAATGAGGAGAAATCAGTTTCCCAGGACCTGCTGAAAGATTGCAACACTTCCAGAAAATTTTGTCTGGATTACAGGTTTACATTTACTCGAATTGCCTTGCTGGGAACTCATGCTGTATGACTCTCTCATCCGCTCAAAGCCCAGGACTATCCTCAGTTCTTTCACCCTCAAAGCCCGGAAATGTCCTCCATTCCTTCACCCTTGACACATTAAAAACAAATACCATGAAGACTTCTGGCTCTTGCCAATGACAGAACCCAAATCAGATTCTCAAAAAATATTTATTGACAAAAGGTTACAAAATAACATTTGCTGTTATGCCTGCTTTCACTTTCTTTTCTCCTTGAACTCTACACAGCAGAGTCTGTTAGTAAGTTAGAAACTCTAAGATGTGCCGTCTTTGTATGCCTATATGACATATGCTAGAAGCATGAGCAGGAAATGAATAATTACAAAAAAAAGGGCTGGAAAGATCCTCGAGAGCCCACCCTGATGCTTGGGCTGGATCATCCAGACAAACTACTTCTGAGAAACAGCTGCGTAACAGTTTTTAAAAGCTTGTGATGATGAAGGCACTGCAAGCCCCCCAGTCAGTCTCATCTAGCACTGTCCGTACCCCTAGAAAGTCTGTTCTAATGTCTAATACAAGTGGTGAGAACAGATAAATCCTTTCCTCTGTATGGCCACCTTTCAGTCTTGAAGATTACATTATCCTCAATCTTTTTTAAATAAACAAGTCTATTTCTTTCAATCTTTCCTTGCAGATCGTGTTTTGTATCCCTAGCCTTACTCTCCTAACTCCTCTCTACAGCCCTCCTGAAATGTGTCACACGTAGCTGGACGTGGTGCTCCAGCTGAGGCTTTCCCCTGGCAAACACAATGGAAGGATTGTTTAATATGTCTTATATTTTTACACATGCCAATAGCATGTTGAGTGTTTATTTTTTTCAAAAAAGTCATCTGCTGTATGACTGAGGGTCAGATTAACTCCTTCTGAGACAGAAAGTGCAAACACCGAGGACAAGAAGGCTGTGCCAGGGCAGGGAGTGATTGACTCCCATGTGCCAGACTCACTTTCATCATGCAGCCAATGGGACATGAACAAAGCAAATGAATTATGTGATGACTACTTAGGAGTTTCCAAGGGACAAAGGAAACTCTCCAGTGGTTACAAGTGACAAAACAACAAGGCAGTTTGAATAATGCCCATAACCATCTGGGTCACTTCACTAACCCTTCATTTAAGCAGTAGGGCAAGAGGCAAAACTGTCTTCACGACTGCAGAGACCAGAAGAGAAATGATTTTCCTCTGTAAGAAGCAGGGGAACCAGTGAAACAAGAATCAATGCACAAAAAGCAGAGGGCTCTGGTAGAATTGTTTGGGGTCGGCCCTCTTTTGTTTAAAAAAGAAACACAAAACATGTGTGAGGAAACTCAGGAGCAGTAAGGTTAGGGGTCTGGGAACTAAATAACTAAACTTTAGCCCTACACAGCCCAGCAGGAAAGAACTGCCTTTTGGACAAAACTGTTGTAAGACTGTGTAACCAGTGACACACCAGTAGCACATGGATTGTTCAGAGACATGTGAAAAGGTGCTGAGCACCAAAGTCAACTGCTGATATGGCATTGATGTCAGGCTCAAGGCAGCTTGCCAAAAATAATCTATTGGCTGTTGATAAAAGCATTCTGTATCAATTGGGTTGAAAATACAAGAAAAGAGGTTATTCAGAGGACCCATCCAAAAGTCACTAGAAGTAGCAAAAGTTAGCCTGAATTCCTCATTATTCAGAAATACACAGTTGAGTACTAACAGGTACTTAGAAATGTGATCAGGTGCAAGCTGTAATGTGTGAGCAGCAACTGGTTTGCATCAGAGATAATAAAAACCGGCTGCCTGTGGAAGGAGCTGGCTAAGCTCCAGGAACAACTTAAGGTCAAACTGGAATGAAAGTCTGTCTTAAAAGCAGACAGAAATTTGGGAAGTTGGAAAACAAAAGTGGCTGTCCTGCAAAATCACTTAGCATTAGTCCAAATAATCTCTGTGCAAAAAGAAAGGAGCCATTTAAAGTTTACCTCAGATGAGATCCTCCCTGCTGTAGATATAAAACCTGGACAGTACTAGACAGTTACTAGGAGTTTCAGAAGGGGTTCTGAGCATGATCACCAATTCTGAGGTGTGAGTTTGTACCTACCTTCTGAGAGACCCATCTGCAAAGACAACTTTGCAACACTACGATTGGAGCATGAGCTCTGTGGGCTGCCCATGTTGTAATAACAGCAATGTAAAATTTCTGGGAGGTCTGCAATGGACTTGGGTGGTTGTAGAGAACTATTTTCACTGTATGAAGCATTTACAGCACACTGGGTCCCAAATTTTGAATTCCTTATGTTTTACTGACAGATTCATGTGAGGCTACAGCCAGATGCTTTATGAGAGCTGAATGAGCATTATGCCCTTCCTCCACCAGACGGTAAGCTTAAATAAACTTTCTCAGTTGCTAGCCTTGCCCTCAGATTAGTGAGGGAAGCAATACCGCAGGATGTTTTGACCTTTCAGGGGTAAGGCATGCATGCGCTTGAGAGGCAGCGGAGTGACAGTGGCAGCAGGGCTGCACCGTGGGGGTAGATCCTACAAGATGTCTGGCAGCTCTTCAGCCAGAACAAGAAAGCGCTGAGTTGCCAGACCAGGCTGCCTTTAGGGGAAGAGAAAGAGCCAATTTCAACTATGTCACAGGGAGTCCTGAGCTCTGAACTAAGGGAACAGACTAGTTCTGGTTCTTGTCCAGTCCTCGTGGACTGGTTGCTGCCACTCACACAGTGGCCGAGACCTGCCCTTTTGGGTAGCCCCCGCGTTCCTCCTCTGGCCAGGCAGCATTATGGTGGCCACAGCCAAAGTCCTGTACAGCACACTGCAATCCTTCTGGAAGGGCACGGGATATACATTTACAATGCAACGTTAAGTTTACATAGCCAGCGCATAACTTCAGCGTTGGTAATGCAAAGAAACGTAGTTAGAATTGCACAAAGCTGCACAATAATAACAAAGTCACCTGTGGAACTGTGTTGTCAAAAAATATTCAACGGGGTATTTTAAAGTAGCTATTTAAACTCACCCTGCCCCTTTCTGTTCTCCACAGAGCAGATACCGAAGGTTCCTGTACCGATTTAAGGAATATTAACTAGATACTGCTGTCGTGTCGCTAGGCAGCACAGGCGGCCGCACAACTGTAAACCGAGGGGCAAAATCAATGTCGTTATAGTTAATGATGAGGAGAAATCCTGAGGGGCGAGTGACCTGTTCATTAACCGAGGAGCACTGAAATACCCGATATACCTGTTCCAGTCTCCCGGGGAGGGATTGCTAGTGGAAAATACCACCCTGCCCCGCCAGCCAGAAGTGTCCCGAGGCCAGCGGCGACGGCAAGCTTCTGATTGGAAGGGCAGGGCGGTTAATTTTTTCCCAGGTTTATTACAAGCCGGCTCAGCATCCCCCTCAGCCCAAACCTCCCCACATGGACCGCGGGCCCTTTAACCCCCCCCTCCCCTTCCACACACACAGCGCCCAGGCCTCTCCGGCCGTCCCCTCAGGCGAGCCCGCCTTCCCCCCGCCCAGCACCGGGGAGGGGGCGAGGCGGGGCCCCGCACTCCCTATCGGCCGCCCCGGCTGAGGGGAGCTGGGCAGGGCTTTATAACCGGCGGGGCGGTGGCGGGCTGGTGGCTGGCTCGGCGGGAGCCTCGGCGGGACGCGGGGGTGGAGGAGGCCTCGGCGGTGAGTGGGGAGGCGGCAGCTGCTGGTCCCTCAGGTCGGGTGGGGGGTGGGAGGTCGCCTTTCTCCTCGCCGGCCGGTGTAGGTATTTCTCCGTGAGCTTCACCGAGTGCTAGCTCTGAAGAGGGCGGGGGTTTGCTGAGCTTTGCTCGGCACCCTCCAGAGTCCTCCACTCCCGAGCAGGGACGCGCCTCTTCCTTCTCTTCATTGTTTTTTCCTCCTGATGCTCTTCGTCTCAAGGCGAAGCCGGAGGGAGCCGTGCTTCGTTTTGTCGCTGAAAGGGAGCTGGTCGGCGCAGTAGTTGCTGCCTCCCTTTGCCCCTTAACAGGTGTTGCTGTGTCCTTGCTCCAGCTGTTTAAGCAGACTGTCCGTGCTGCTCAGGGAGGGGCTGCTGCAGGGAATCCCTTCAGTTGCGGAGGGGACCTTCACTGGCTTCCGTACTTGAAAGGCAACTGGTATTTTCCAAGAACTTGCCACGAAGCTTGTTAGCTTTAGCTCTGATTTTATTACTTTATGATGATGCTTCATTGCTTGAATATATAGTCTGAGCTGTGTATCTGCAGTATCCATGTAGTTAGTATTGCTTAGATAACTATCTTATATGTGCATGCTTATATTACAGGGAATAACTTTCTAGGGCTAGTAACTCATTTAGCATAAGCCTTCTGTAACATTCAAGGGTCAAATCCATTTTAAACAGCGAAACCTACTGTAAACTGGAGTATACTGTGTGCTTAGTATACTAGCAATATTGTTAACCAATACAAAATTTGATACGGACTTGCTCAAGTGGGTCCAGAGGAGGCCACGAAGATGATCAGGGGCTGGAGCACCTCCCGTATGAGGACAGGCAGAGAGAGTTGGGGTTGTTCAGCCTGGAGAAGAGAAGGCTCCAGAGAGACCTTATTGCAGCATTTCAGTACTTAAAGGGGGCCTACAGGAAAGATGGGGAGGGACTCTTTATCAGGTAGTATAATGATAGGATGAGGGGTGACGGTTTTAAACTGAAAGAGGTTAGATTTAGATTAGATATTGGGAAGAAATTCTTTACTGTGAGGGTGGTGACACACTGGCACAGGTTGCCCAGAGAAGCTGTGGCTGCCCCCTCCCTGGCAGTGTTCAAGGCCAGGGGCTTTGAGCAACCTGGTCTAGTGGAAGGTGTCCCTGCCCATGGCAGGGGGGTTGAAACTAGATGATCTTTAAGGTTCCTTCCAACCCAAACCATTCTATGATTCTATGTGACTTTTAAAGTCTGTTCTCTAACAGGGAAATATCTAAATATTTGTTTCAAGTGACACATTATTTCAGTCACACTGCCAATTAAAAGCAATCACACTGGCTTCTGACTCTTGCAAAGAGTGTGTGAATGAATTGCTGTATTAACCTCACCTAGTGTCCTTTAGGGGTAGTATCACCTCTGTGATCTTACTGATGGTCAGGGAACAATGTATATTTGATAAGGATGATTTGTTTCTAGTAAAATTGGAGACCTCTATTTATTCTATAATGAGGGCTGAACTTAGTTTTTAAGTAGTGTCCCAATTGCCAATGGAATGCTTCTAAGGAGATGCTTACTGTTTTTTATTAGTGTAGGGAAGAACTTCTGAGTAAGAAGCAAAACAAGAATTTGGAAAATGATACAGCTGAGGTGAAAGGGCAGAGTTGCTTGATGGTGGGTTTTTTGGATTTGTTTGTGGGGTTTTTTTGAGATAAGCTCTGCCACTCTGCTTTAATTTCTTCCTGTAAGTATGGAAAGCTAGAAGGAGGGATGCAAGGTAGAAATAAGTGGAAAGACTCAGATGGTTAGTTTGGCCTAAACAGCAGGAGAGGAGACTAGTAAGCCTTTCAGAGGTACAAACCTTGCCAGTGCGATGTAAGGCCTTCACCTTGGGATATGTCAAAGGAAGTGTGCTGTAAAATTATCTGCATTAGGGTAATCCTGTACATAAAACTTCAGCTAATATTAGTAAATCTGTGTACAAATTGAAAACTTTATTTGCTGCGCTTGCATACTTCTACATTGTGTCAGTGCCCCAGAATTACACAGAAAAACTGAGTAGCCTTCATTACCTAAGCAGAGTGAAATACAAACCAAAGTACAGTTATATTTTATTTTTTTCAGTGTTATAGTATTTGTGATAGATGGAAATTTGTTTTAATGTGTTGAGTGGAAAAAAGTTAACTGTATTTTCAATTTTGATAAGTTTCTCAAAAGCAAAGATTATGTATGTTGATGATAGTGGGGAAACTGAGCTTGTCTTTGTCTCCGTTAATTAAATGATCTGCCATTAATTGTGGCAGGACAGGACTATGAGGAACTTGGAGCTGGAAGTGTCCTGCTTCTGGCACAGTGTTATACCCATGTAGCTCTGCTGCTTTCATATTGAAAAGTTGGCATAGTCTATGGCCAGGGCTCCTATCTTTGTACTGCACTGCTTTTGGCAATATAGTGGGTGCCCTTCAGTGGCCTAAAGGGTAAGATGGATTTCTGTAGGCTTGGTTGTTGAGTATTTGAAAGTCTGTGCTTTGAGGTCCTATGTTGGTTGTTTTTTTTTTTAATTGTATTGAGTGTCAGAAGCCCGAAGACCCAGGTAACTCGTTGTGAAGTAAATATGACAAAAGGAAAACCAGGGCTGCAGTAACTATTCAGGCGTGCTCAGTGTCTGCAATTTCTATTAACTTCACTTGGGCACTGAATTATTGACACTTCTAGAGGAAGTGACCAAAGAAGGTTCATCTTTACAAAAGGCAGAGCTAAGTAACTGGTGTATTTGCAGTTATTTTCCATCTGAAGAGTACAGGTGAATAAACAAAGTAACAGGGAATGGAAGTGCCAAGGGAAATGGTTTCAAGTACAATTATTCCACAAAATTAACTGGCAAAAATATAACTGTAGAATCCAGTGTTTAGGAGGATATTGCAGAAAATGGGGAATGGAAGGTATTTATGTTATGAGGAAGAGGAACGATAAGCTGTGAAGAGATCTACTTGGTTTTGGGAAGGGCAATCTTGTATGGGCTGGACTAGTCTGGTTTTGCAGTTCTTATCTCTTTTCTAAGATAATTGGATTACTTTAGCATTTTGTAAAGCATATGTCATACTTAATTGTGATTTGTGGTCACTTTGTAAAATTCACTCAAGTGACTACTGTGTTAGAGCAGCCTTTTTTACTGTAAAAGGCCTAATGCACCTGATTACAACTCTTTTCATATAACATTTACCGGAATTAATATTGTGAACACTGGTAGCAGAAATAGGCCTTAATGGAGGCAAATGTTGTATGTGCCTCTATCTTCTGTCCAAGTGTACTGGCTCATGTAAAGTTGATACCAGGAAAAAAAAAGGGACAGGAGTTTGGTAATGACTGTCTTAATGTTCCATTTAATTGCAAGATGTAGTCAAACTAATTCAGCTTGGTGAGAGTCCTTGGAGGTTATTCACTGCAGTGCTCCTTAAGGTCATGTCTGGGAGACAAACTGCTTTTATTTTTCATGGTGAGGATAGTGGTGGCCAAAATACATAGTAGAGACGTTGATTTGAACCCAGGTGCCTTTGTGCAGTATTACTGACATCTGACTGTCAACAGTATTAAATGTTCTTACCCTTTGTATGTTTGGAAGGTCCATCTTAAATGGACAAGGAACAAAGTTTTATTAAATGTTAGCATATATATTTATATAACAGACGTACTTACAGAAGCATTAAATCATTGTCTTATTTCACAGAAAGAAGAATCAATAATGTCAGCGCTAAACTGGAAGCCCTTTATTTATGGAGGTTTAGCATCAATCACTGCAGAATGTGGTAAGTTTTTCCTTTAACTGTTTACATTATTTCCTTTGATCAGATAGTCTCTTTTAAAGCAAGCTTGGTTCCATGCTATCAGTGACACAGTAGTATATGGTGGTCTACAGCATAGTTTTGTTCTTTAAGGCTGACTGAAGAGTTGCTCAGATCTTTGTTACAATGTCAGAACACTTCTGTCTGTAAACTCATGCCCCATATGAGTCTTGTTTGTATAAAAACTTTGCCTTTGGATTCTGTTATTTGGTGTTTGTTGATCTGTTCCTAGACAGTGGTCATAAGTATACACAGCTCTTGTTTTGCTAGAGTAGACAAGCTCTTAACTTGTAAAATTTTTCTCTTAGCTTTTCTGAGTAGCTATGTTGCAGTTTAAATTCCCTTTTCTTGAATGTGAGTGGCTGTTTAGATTTGAACATTTAAATTGAGTTAGTGTCCAACACAGAGTAAGTGCTAGAGTGAGCCAGTGCATCTGATGTGCCTATTCTAAAGACAAACTTAAAATACCAACATCCTTTTAAAGTCTTACCTGAAATGCACGTACATGAAAACAAAGGAAATCTGTTTTTTCGCAGTAGCAGAACAGAGTCTGACGTGTGTTTGGCTTCCATGTGAAGTCTGTCTAATAAAATAGATGTAGTATAAAATTACACTTAAAACTTTCCTTTTCTACCTTCTCTTATTAAACTTCAGTTTGAAACCTTGCTTACTTGACTGAATGTGGCCAATAATGCTAAAAGCTTTGTGAGGAAGACAAGCAATACATAACAGCCTTGCTTGTCTGGTAAACCTTGTTAGAACAGAAGTAGCTAATCCTGACTCCTGTTAGCCCTTTAGGTGAATATTGAATGTTGAGGTGGTCCCGTTCCTAAAAATAAGCTCTGGAGGCATATGCTTTCTAAACCTTTTCATAAAGGGAGGATGGAGAACTTGACATAGCAGTAGGCTGTAGGAAAGCAGTAACAGAAATGGGTACTACTGCTATTGCTCTTTTAGGTTCTAGGCTAGAATCTGTATAACTTGTCCTATGAAATTTGTATTTCTTTGCCTTCAGTGAAATGCTTTTCAAAGATGTTGGTAGAATACACACACAAACTCTGTACTTGAGTGTGATTGCACAGTCCTCTTCAGTGTGGCTGTTTACAGCCAGACATACCATGTTGCCTGAAAACAGTGAATGCAAAATGTAAACATAGGAAGAAGTAGGTAGGACCTCTGACAAGCTTTAGAAGAAACAAGGTGACATAAAATGAACCACTTGCTTAAAGAAAGTCTTGGTAAGAGATTTCTTTCCCCTGGGAGTATTTTTTTATATTTTAGTATAGAATAAAGGCTTCTGTTTCTTTTATCATGTTCTTTGTTGTCTTTGGTTAGGTAAGTACTTGATAGATTTTTCTCTCTGAATTTTTTTTTTAAGGTACTTTCCCCATTGATCTGACCAAAACACGTCTGCAGGTTCAAGGTCAAGTTAATGATGCCAAATATAAAGAGATCCGCTACCGTGGAATGGTGCATGCACTAGTCAGAATATGCAGAGAAGAAGGATTGAAAGCCCTATACTCTGGGTAAAATTAACTGACTTGCAGTAATGGTTTATGAACAGTATATTGATAAGTATAAGCCCAATATATGTGTGAATTCTTGAGTTTCAGATTTACAAGGTATTTGGTTAGCCTTAATTAACCTGGAAGTTGAATGCCCAAGCTTAGATTGCTTCAATGCTTGCACTGTGTAATAGCATTTCATATTAAAAAAACCCAAACAAACACCTGCAGAAAAAAATAAATGGCTAAGCATAAGTTATTCTATGCAATGCTGCTATGGCTGTTCCATCTCTCAGAAGAAACACTGAATTAACCTTTGTGTATAAATGGTCATACTGTTTTTTTTTTTAAACATGAAAGATGGTGGGAAGAGATGTAACCTGCAAATTACATTTCAGACAAGCTGGCCAGTTATTTTATAGATCACAAATTGAGGTATGCTCTAATACTAATCCTTCCACAGTTTGTTCCTGTTCTTGCAGGCTTTATTTAAAAAAAGAACCCAAACAAAAAGAACCACAAACCCTTGTTTTGTCTGTAGTGAGTTTAAATTGTTGATTTAAATGAACAAATCTTTCTCTGGTACATTATCTTGTGTTCAGTCTCTCCTGCTCTAAAAAGTATTTGCTAATCAATCTTTTGCAATTTTGAGCATAAATATTATCACTGCCTATTTTTACAGGATTGCACCTGCAATGCTACGGCAAGCTTCATATGGAACTATAAAAATAGGCACTTACCAGAGCTTCAAAAGAATGTTTGTTGAGCATCCAGAAGGTGAGTGGGTTTTTTTCAATTTAATTGTGGACTGTTTTGCTTGAAGCTGGCTGTTTCCATTTGGTATCTTACTGTAGCGGTTTGAACAAGTCTACTGAGAAGACATTCCTTGTACCAATTACAATAAAGCGAGTCAGCAAGGAAGACTTGTCAGAGCAGTTTTTAAGGCTTCTGTAATTGGCACTTTCTCTGGTTAAAGGAGGGCTGGCATCATCCTGCCCTTATGTATCTTAAGTTCTGTAAATCTGCAGCTAAACTCTTTTTCTTTGTTTATGGAATAGATGAAACCCTGATGATAAATGTTCTGTGTGGCATTCTTTCGGGAGTAATCTCATCATCTATTGCCAACCCTACTGATGTCTTAAAGGTAATTATGTAGAGTTTGCCATTAGTTTTTGTCCTCTCCTTGAGGAAATGCGAAATCTCCTGATTTTATAGGATTTGTTGTTTTGTAGCCCTATTTATTCTCAGTTTTTAAGTTGTAAAAATCGGTAACATCCTGGATTATTGGAACCTTCTTCTGGTCCATACTAATTATTTGGAAGTATGCAACAGGAAACTGATGGCTGGGGAGGTAGTTGGATCCATATAAGAAGCTGTTAGCTTAATGATAGTCAGTGACCTCTTTTTCAGTTACTTAAAAGGGTTGATGGTATTTAACTTACAAAACTGTAGCATAGCAGGTGACTTACATGTCTGTCTGTAATGAAAAATTCAAAAAAACTCATTCTGTTTTTCTAAAACTACTAGAAACTTAATCCTTCATAGGGCTAGTGTGATTATGTAGAGGCATTTCAAACATAAGCTTCTATTTCAAGTGTGGCTTCAATTAGTTATTTCTCAAAATCATGCCCATGTACCAACTTGCTCGTCACCAAACTTGTATTCTGTAGTTACCATGCAGGTTCCTGAGGACATTCTTAGCAATCCACAAGACCATGGTTGTCACTAGCTGAACCCTTAATCTTTTTAACCTTTCATTTTAACACGTTCCTGTAAAAATGCTGTCAAGGACATCCTGCAGAACCCATCTGTCAGTCTAATCTAAATGGAGTAGTGTATAAATACAGAAATAGAAGTGACTTAATGCAGTTAAGAACTACACCACGTACTCGTTCAAAATTAGCAGCTGCATTTGGATAGTTAAGGCACTTCAAACGATTGCATCATGGTTATGATAATGTCAGCTGTTAATTTCTATTCAAAAGAAGTTGACTTTACTTAAAAGATTGTAACTTAAAATGTTAATAAAGCTGTATTAAACTATTACGGGTTGTATGTTTGAAAATTATTTTCTAACTTGGTCTTCAAATGAATCTCAGATCAGAATGCAAGCCCAAGGTAGTGTGATTCAAGGAGGAATGATGGGAAACTTCATACAGATCTACCAAAAGGAAGGCACTAAGGGATTATGGAAGGCAAGTGTTTTTGAACTATATCCTACACTTTAAGTACACTTTCTTGCTTAGCTGTATTTCATGTACTTTCACAGTATTCTCAGCCAAAATATGGAGAGGTCGGTACCTAATATGTATGTAGCTTGTCGTGACTACTTCACTGCTGGTGTCTTGGTTCATTCCGGCAATCTTGTGTTCAAGGATTGGCTGCTTCTTAAAAAAAAGGAGACAAATGGAGGCTTAAATTAGGGTAACTGGTCTATGACCAGTTCGACAACCCTTTTCAAGACACCTTGTAGTCTGTGCGCTCTGCTCTTTTTTTAAAATGTGTACTAAAGAACATTTGGATGTCAAGGTGCTAATGAACATCTCCTCTAGCTCAGGAATTCTTGTACTCAGACTTGTAGGTTGTCTCTTATGCCACTTACAGTCAATGACTGTATAACAACTGAAGACCAAGAATGGACAGCTGTTCTAAAATGGCTGGAAAATAGAAATGTTTTTATATTAGCATGCTTTTCTCTGCAAAGTTTCTTGATCTCCATTTTTCTGTTCATCTTCCTTACTTTGTCAGTTTTTCAGTTAGCAGCGAGGGGAGCCAGTATCACCTGGTTGTTGAGGTCTTAGCTGACTGTTGATGTAAGAATTTGGATGTTAAGCAAAGATGGAGTAGCACAAAGGAACTGAAATTGCTGTTCAGCATGAAAAAGTGATTTATCTGTTAATTTGAATTTGTACTTCTGAAGCACATACATCTAAGACTTGTACTAATTAGCCTTATTTGAATTCAAAATGTTCTTAATACATTCATGGTGTGTTGCTTTGTATTATAAAAGATAGACTTTTCTAATGGCTCACAAAAGTTAAAGGATATAGTTGAAATTTAAAATTCTTTTGACAGGGGGTATCATTGACAGCACAGAGAGCTGCTATTGTTGTTGGAGTGGAACTGCCAGTGTATGACCTTACCAAGAAGCACATAATTATGTCTGGATTTATGGGAGATACAGTATATACTCACTTCCTGTAAGTTTGTATCACTAACTGTCTACATAGCTCATCATGGTTAGCTCTCATTATGAGGGATGAATCTTTTGATTTTTTTTTTTTCCCCCGTCATCAGTCTAGATGTAAATATATTTCTGATGTGTTTATAATTTTTAATACAGTAGCATCTCAATGGTAGCACATAGCACAGAAGTGAATTTTATTTAGGATTTAGATTTAACTTTCTTTTGAATATGGAATTTTGTTTTGTGGATGGTCTGAATCCTTCAGTTTTGTAAACTGAGGTTAGAGGAAAGTTCCAGTCAAATATTTGCTATTCTCAGGGGTACAAACAGCTGTTCAAGTATACAGAAACTGTATACAAGGGCTGTATGTCAAATCTTTAAAAAGATGCTTTATAGTAAATGAAAAATAATTTTTCACATCTATTAGCTGATGTAATTTTTAATTAAAAGCACTAAGCACTCATTATTACTACATGTTTTCTGGGGAGGGGGAATTCCTGTGCATCTTTAAATGTGGTAGATTAATTTTCATCAACCCTTTCTTTTATTAGCTCAAGTTTTACTTGTGGGTTAGCTGGAGCCCTTGCCTCCAACCCGATTGATGTTGTGAGAACACGCATGATGAATCAGAGAAGCCAACAACATGGAGGACACTCAAACTACAAGGGTACTTTGGATTGCTTGTTACAAGTAAGTAGTTCACATATCAACATAAGTAGAAACTGGTGCCATCAAGCAATGATTTGGGTGTAGAACTTGAAATTGTTCTAAGTTTCCCTATAAATTAATCTAAGTAACTTGGATATGCTTTTTTGCCTTTATGCTCAAAGGGACTGTACTTTCAAGGTGGGTGCCTAACATGAGCTGCAGGTTTACATGCAGCACTCTGCAAAGTTTTTGAAAAAACAATTCTGGGAATGCAATTTGGATGAATCTGGGGTGGGTACTAAATGACATGGACTGCATCTTTACCTGCCAGGTAATGTTGCAGGCATTACTAATCTTGGCTTTATCTAGTGCAATGTTTCCTTGTCCCATCATACAGTATATTTAAATCAAGGTTACAGCACTAAGCAATCCCCTTCAGTGGTATAAAATCTTGTTAGCTGAGATGCTATTTAGATTTTTCTCTAATAAAGAATTACAGAAGTGTGTTCTTGATGTGTTTTATTCCAGACATGGAAGAATGAAGGCTTTTTTGCTCTATATAAAGGGTTTTGGCCAAACTGGTTAAGACTTGGTCCTTGGAATATCATTGTATCCTTTTTCAAAGGTGGGCAAAACTATTAAGCTAGCCATACAACAGCAAGTATTGACAGAGTTTCATGGAGTGGTCTGTGGAAAGTGTCATGTCAGCACAAATATTCCCTTTTTATGAATGGAACATTGTGTAGTTGCCCATTCTCTTAGGCAACTGCTGCTGGTCAGATTGAATTTGTGATTCACAGAGTGAATATTAGAAGGTGATATTGCAAAACATTTTTCTTTTCCTCCAATTTCATACCTGTCCATTTCCTTAGTTTGGAGCTTAATTTTAAATAAAATTGACCAGATAAGTTAGAAATAGGGGCAATTTCTAGAACTGGGGAGACTGTTAGCAGTTAGCCATGAAATCTTTTTGTATTTATCTTAGTCTCACACTAAGGGTTTGTGTTTCCAGAGCCAGTTGATCGGAACTCTGGGAAGTGGTTTGGTAGTAATGTTTTTTTTACCATGAGCAAACCTACTTTAGCTTATCAAAGCTAAGTGAGTAAAGTCTCTAAGGGCTTTCATAATACACTCCTGCTTCCCTAGTCCTGTGTTTAAGATCCTGAGGAACAAGGATGGGAAAACAGTTGGCATCACCAGCCTTAAAGCTGTTCATGTACAGGAGTGCTCTGAGGCAAGTTTTATTGTTCTGCGTAACAAAAATGGTCAACCAGCACCATTACATAGGACAGGACTAAGAGAGGAGTAAAGTTTCACACAGATGCTGCTGCCCTGTAGTAGTGAAGTGACATTTTGCGCTGCATGAACAGGAAACACTTTTCCTTAATCAGCTGTTCCAGTTCTTTCTGACGTATGAACAATTGAAGAAATTGGACTCCTGACATGCTGAACCATATACTGAATTCTGTTAATGTACTGAGTTTAGAGCAACTTGTAAGTTACCCTGAGTATCTGCTCTTTGAGATGCTGGCCAAAGGAGGAGGTCATTACAAGACTGTTGTGAATGAGAACAACCTGGAAGTGATTTCAAGGCAGACTGGCTCCTGTAGCAATGCCTTGCTCACGAGATTCAGTGGATGATGTGCACTATTTTCTAGACTGAACCAAACATGGTGGAATACCTTCTGTCAACTGTTTAAGTGTTCTTGAATGTGAAGATGTGCAGTGCAACTTGATGTTGTTGAGACTCAGATGCACAGTGTTTTAATAAGAAGCAAAGAACAATCTTTCTGTTAGGAAAGATCAGTAGTACCAAGGAGCTGGGCTTTTCCTGTTTTCAGAAGCATATACCATTTAACTGTAATAGTTTATAGTTTCTAATTAACTGGAAGTGTCACAAGATGCCTTTGCAGGCTTTTAGTTCAGCAAAATACCTGCTGCAATACAAAATCTGCTTCTGGTTTTAGAGCTTTCCTGTGTTCTAAGTCCTTAGATGTCTGCATAATTTGCTGGGAATTATCCAGCTTCATTTGAAAGTGTGGTTGCTACAGTTGTCAGTTTTGCATAGCTTGAGGGAAGTTTTTTCCGATGTATAGTTCTTGGTTTTCAGCGTGATTCTTCAACATATTCAGATGTAAATTGCAAGTAGGAATGAAGTTCAAACAAGTCCACGCTCATCTGCCTGTCTTGCAGAGAAACTGTCTGTGCTTCTTCCATTGTTGGGAAGAACTACTTGTAATGGTTACTGGCTGTTATGTGTCATCTGAAAGGTTCGAGTTTTACACTGAACAGTTCAGGCTGTGTCACAGAGGTGCC
The DNA here is from genome assembly GCF_031877795.1 of Strix aluco. NCBI lineage: Eukaryota > Metazoa > Chordata > Aves > Strigiformes > Strigidae > Strix > Strix aluco. The sequence continues at coordinate 105,975,592 of NC_133932.1, forward strand.
TTTTCACAGAAAAGAACCAAACCCCTCCAAATGTAGGTCTACCGTAAAGACTACTTCTTTAAAAAGACACCCAAACCCAGAACTACTGAGCACTTCCATATAGCAAATGGGCCCGGGTTGCCGTTACATGCAAGTAAACACTTTATGTAGAAATCCACCATAGCTTTCTTAAAGTATTACCTTTTGGCTTAAATGTGTATCAAAACTTCAGGGCCATTAACTAAACAGTTATGTCGAGGTTCTTACAAATGTTGCTGTTGAATTCTGGGAAAGAAAACGTGTGAGGTGCAGGTCATACGATGGTTCTTCTGTGTTCAGAGGGTAGCAAAGCAGGGTGCATAGTTTTGCATTTTTGTGGCATTGTGTTAATCTCGTAAACATTTTTTGTTAATCGTACATTCCACTTGAAATTTCATTGCAATTTCAAAATTACTATAATCACTTAAAACTACTGATTTTGAATTCGCACATGGATTTTTAAATGCACAAGGCACTTTCTTTACTAAGGCACAATGTTTTTCTATGTATATGGGTATGCTTATGTGCAGTGTTTTTCCTTACAGCTGTTTCTGTGCTTTAATAGAAGTATTTGTAAATATTTTTGTACATTATGTAAACTAAGTGTGTATTTTCAATTTTTAAGCTTATTAAAAGTTTTAAAATCATTATGTAATGACTCTGAACTGCTTTCGGTTTCTAAGTTTCAAATAGGGGGGGTGAGAGGGCGTTTTCAAATACTTCCAGGTGATTAACAAAGGAAAGCTGTTGCTGGCATTGAACTGTGTGATGTTATTGGTTATTTAACAATGGCAGACTGAAGTTGCTGTAGTTCTTGTAACTTACTGGCTGAATAACATGCATTTAACCACGTTTTTCACTGTTCTTTGGTATATCTTAAACTGCAAGGCCATTTGCTACTCTTATGAAAACTGCTTGGTCTGGTACAGATCAATCAGTTTAGCTTTGTGTAGTAGCGAAATACATTTATTACATTTGTAACCAGAGTGGATTACTGGAGGTAATGTGTGGTAGCACAAGTCTGACCTATGCAGCTCCCAGGGGATGAGGAACCTGCTGGTTTGCAGTAACAGGGTGGGAGCACACTGCACCAGTCACTCTGGGGAAGCTGGAGAGGGACAGATGGACACAATGGGCTGTGAAATCAGGTTGCTAAGCGCAGAGGGCATCAAAACAGTGAAATCGGAGTTCAGGGTCTCAGCTGAAGGTGACTGCTGCAGTGAATACCTCAAGCTATTTTCAAGCTCTTTAATTCCGACATACCTTAGTTAGAATTTAGTTTAATGTGTAATGATAAAAGACGTATGTTTACAAAAACTAACAGCAAACCAAAGATACTGAAGGGTATTTCCAAAGTAAAGAATGAATTCTGCAGCAGCTTCCTGAGGCAGCGTGGAAAAGGCAGCTCTGGTTAATGGGTGATGCTGCAGAAAAATGAAAACCAGTTCAGTAATGAGGAAGTTGGGTGGTGACACAAGGATGTGTATGCTGCCAAAACAGAGGGCTGCCTGGCCCCTGAGGGAGTGCCACTTGGTGCTAATATGTAGGAAGAGAAAGGATGGCTGCCTGCCTCGGGCCTGGGCAAGTGCCAGAGCTCAGGGCAGTGACAAGGGGGGACACAACCGTCCCCTCTCAGCGGCAGGTGGGGGTGTGAGACTGGAGTCAAGGAGGATCTGATGGCATCAGGTGCTCCTGTGCTTCACTTGTCTGTTTCAGGGGGACTTTAGGTGGCATATTAGATTGAACTAGACCAAAAACACTGCTGCAAAAGCAAGCCTTGGTTATTAACATGGATGGTTTGATGCGGTTGAGTTTGGGACAGAGAACTGCTGCTCTGGAGAAGCGGGGCTGGCTGTGGGCGGACGGGGCCCGGAGCGGGGTGCCGTCACCGGGGTTATCCCGCGGGCTGCCTGCCTCTGCCGCCTCGGGAAAGAAGGCTCCAGAGAACGGGGGGGCCGCGTCAGCCGCCGGCCCGGCCCCTCTCCAGCCGAGAGCGCCCGGAGCGGGCCTCGCTGTGCTCGGGGCAGCCAGGCGGGCGCCGCGCGGTGGCCAGGCCCGGCGCTGCCGCAGCCGCCTGCGCTCCTCCCCGCCGGCAGGGGGTGCCATCGCGCCCCGCCGCCGCCGCTGCCGCTCGCCCCCTTCCGCCCCCCGCTGCCGCACTTCTCCTCCCCACCAATGACGCTACTGCCACGCGACGCGGCGCGGAGCGCGCGGTGCCTCCCCCGGAAGCGCCGCCCCGCTCCCCTCCGTGGCCCGGCCCGGCCCGGCTCCGCCGCCGCTCCCCCGCCCCCCGCCCCTGCCAGCATGGCGGAGCCGCCGCCCGCCGAGGCGGCGGGCAGGGAGGTGCGGGACCGCCTGAGCCTGTGGGACCGCCGCCCGCAGCCCGCCGCGCCGCTCAGCGACCGCCAGACGGACTCGGTGCTGGAGCTGAAGGCGGCGGCCGAGAACCTGCCGGTGCCGCCCGAGGTGAGGCGGCAGCGCTGCCTGGGCCGGAGGGCGGGCGGGCGGGAGGCGCCGCCGCGGTGCCACGTCGCCAGGCGGCCGGGGGTGGCGGCCCGGCCCGGCCTGACCGGCTGGGGCCTGTGAGGCCGCCGCTCTCCCCCGGGTTTTAGGGGGCTCAGCAGCGTTTTGCGTTCTAGCGCCGAGCCCTCCCCTCCCCGCGGCGCCCACAGCCGCTTCCCCAGCCCGTCGCCCCCTTTCGCCTCCCTCGCGGGGTCTCGCTTTTCCTTCAGCCTTCCCGAGGCGCCTCATGCCGCGGTGCTGCCCACCCGCCCTGGCTTGCAGGGAGGTCGTGGGCAGCGGTAGCAGCTTTCCTCTTAAAATCCACGGGGTTTTCTCAGCCTGCCCTTTACTACTTCCCTCAGTTCATCAAAGTTTGTCCTCTTGAAATTGTGAGCTTTAGTCGTGAAGTTACATGGTTTTGATCCTCTTAATCTGATCCCGATCAAGGCATAGCTGCTGCCACCAATGTTATTTCCTGGTACGACTTACAGATGATTTGATGAACTGTGTAAAGCCAGGAATAGGGGTAAAAAGCTTAATAATTTGTTATTGCCGTGAAAGACGTGGTCTCCCACTCAGTTATAAAATATCAAACTCTGACAAGGTGATTATTTATGAGTGCTTCATTGTCAACAAAGGGAAGGGGAATGAAACGTTTGCATTCCTTAACTGCACTTTTCATGAGAGGTTTTGTATTTGAACAGGATTGTAGCACAAGGTATAGTGTCCTAAAATCAACAAAGTGGGTTCTCGGCAAGTGTCTGAAAGGTCAAAATTAACAAAGGGGAGGGGGTAGAGCAATTCCTTCCTGAAATGCACCTGTTTCATCTCATGCTTCCTGGTTTCTTTGTTGTGTAAGCTATATGCAACTGCACTAAAGTACATATTGGCAGGCATCCAAAATGATTGTAAAAGGATGTACTGCTATTGGAGGGATGTTCTTAAGGATCTAAACCAGCTTTGTAACAAGGCAGGTACCGTATTTGCCAGTCAGGACAACAGGGATGCCAAGACATTGAGTACTTCAGCTGGACTTGGCTCCTCCTGATGTGGATTGGGACAGTGGTGTCTCAGCTGTTCTGAAAAAGCAGGCTCTGATGGACTCGTCTTTTCCTCAGTAGCAGGCACGAGAGAAGCTCTGGTTCCCCAACTAGGGCTCTGCCTGTTTTGGAGGCTGGGCGGGAAAGATATGTGGAAGTTGAACAAGATGGGTCAATCTGTCTTTTCTCAAATAGTTGAACTCATGATTGTTCTTTCTTTCCTGGACTGATATTACCAGGCAATGAATATTTTACTAACGGGGTAATTTTCTAGAGAGATACCAATTTGTAGTTAAGTAGTGTTTTCTGTTTTTATATTACTGATGTTCTCAGCAAAAGAAAACGTACTTTACTGGTCAAGTGAATTAAAAAGGGTAATTAAGACTATATAATGATACTTGTTTTCTTGAATTAATTTCTTCCGTATAAGCTAATCAATGGTCTCCAATCATACTTAAATACAATTTCTCTCAAGTTACTTTTTTCATATTTTTCTTGCTTAAAAAATCATTGTGGCCGATAATGCCCCTTCAGCAGAGCTATTCCTTGTCTTCTGAAAAAGCCTCTTTTCTTTTTAGCTTGACTTCTTCATTAAAAAGCATTTAAAACACTATTTCCTGAATAAATTCTTGCAGTGTTAAGTCTTGAATTTTCTCTGAATATCTGGCAAAAAAATCTGACAATTCTGTCTGGTGGTGTTGCCACGTAGTGTAGACAATAGTGGCATTTATTTTTGTGTCTGTGTTCTGAATTCTTATGTTCTCAGATACTTTTCTAGTGTGTTTCTCTGGGTATAGAACCAGTTAAATTGGAAATTAAAGTATAGCTCATCAGTATGTCAGGTACATGTACGTTCAGTTTCTGTTCTTACACAGACATGTACTTGTATAAAATGCTGTATAATATTTTCTGACTTAAAAAAACATTGTTAGGTGTTTCTGAATATATAGGTATGGTACTTGTTGGTTTATTATCATATTGATAAAATGTCCATTGCGTTTGTTTCTTCAAAAGTAGATGCCTGTAATTTTCTTAAGTTGATGCTTTGGATTGTGTTACTGTAATTGAGCTGAATATACTAATTCTCAGTAAGTTCTTTAACTAAAGTTTGTGGGATTTTGCAAGCAGCTTCCAATTGAAGATTTGTGCAGCCTGACATCCCAGTCACTAACTGTTACGCTGACAGCTGCGGTGCCGGAATCCACAGAGGATGTCCTCTTAAAAGGATTTGCTGTACTGGGGATGGAGGATGAAAGAATTGAAACAGCACAGCAGGTAAGTGATGCTGAATAACCTCCAAGTTGCAGTAATCTTCAGAGAATTCTGTGAGATTCTATGTCTCTTGCGTAGCTTTTGGTGGGTTTGTTAAATTTTTTGGACTGTTTTCAAGATGCATGAAGAAACGTGGGGGGAAAAAATTATTGAAGTCTTAGCTCTTAAGTGACAGACACTTTTCCCATTTTGAGTGGAATCTTATGTGAGAGTAAGACACCCCTTCAGTAAGCTGGTGGTGTCATAATATAGAAGAATGTCATTCCCCCTCCTGCTCTTTCTAATGTGACAGCCTTGTTCTTGTGCAAATAAAGCCAGATGAAATTCAGTCTTTCCCATTTTAATTTAGTGGAGGAACAGAGTATTTCATTTGGAAGGGACCTACAATGAGGGGTTATCGTTTGTTTGCTTGATTAATAATTAAGTTATGAAAGAGCTCTGTTTTTAACAAAAGCTCATCTTAATTTAATAGATCTGATTATTTTTTTAATTGATTGCGTGTGATATCTGTGTTGTTCACACCATAAAATCTCTTCTAGTTCTTCTCCTGGTTTGCTCAGGTACAAACACAGATGGATCAAGATGAAGGTGCCAAGTATAGGTATGTGTTCTTCCTCAGTTCCTTTCACTGTAAGCAGTTTAAACCTTGAAGGACTTCATCTTGTCCATATAATGTTAGCACGCATTTGGATTCAGCTGGCAGGGAATGGGGGAATATGTTGGAACAGCTGAAGCTTTCCAAGGCAGTATGTCCCACTCCCATCTTGGAGGCAATTGCCCTTGTGGCAGAGTAGTTAAAAGGGACTCCAATTTTGTTCTGAACTGCCCAGTATATTAAGCCAGATTGAAATTAATTTTGGCTTCTGGACAGGACTGTAGACAGAGGCTGTCTAAGAGCTTTCGTATGCCTTTTCAACTGCTGCTGGTATTGAAATGGCATCCTCTGAGGGTGAGACTGTGTAAGCAGGTGTGGCTGGTTGTCATTTCTGCCCTTGCCATTTGATTCAGCAGTGACTATGGCTGTGATTCTGTATCTGCATTCCCAGCATTCCTTGACACTTTGGTCAACTCTGGTTTTGAGACTTGGCATTCTCATCTATTTTTGTCAAACTGACTTTTCCATCAGGCTTGGAAGAACCTTTTCCCACTGACTTCTGCAGTTACTCTTCAAGAGTCTGAAGTACAGCTGAATGGCTTAGCCAAATCCACTGATGGCTTTTATGGAAACTGGCTTGTGTTTTGAGACTTTACAAACTTGCCCTTGGCCACAAAGAGATGCTGCTGTATTCTCCTCTTCTGTTTTTCTCTGCTTTTCTTTGGTCTGTCTCTTCTTCTCTTGCTCTGACATTTGAGGATTTGGCGTTTTCTAAAAGCAGAGGTTTAGGCATATACTAAGCCCATGATCAGATGAGCCTAAAAAGATATAAAAAAGAGTAACACCCTTGTACTTTGTCACTTGACATGTTCATAATAGCTCACACAGATATGTAAGTGTGCCATGGATGCAGAATGGTTTATAGGATGGCCAATATGTAATTATTTGCAGGAGGCCAGAGGAACAGGAGGAAAATAAGCTCTTTGCCTTGTCTTTTGCCTTTTGCAACTAAAGGGTTGCACGTGACTACAGAGAATTGTGATTTTACTTGCTGCTTGGTATGTGGTAAAGTAGAGCTCGGAAGTTTTAGCTGACATCCAAGAGTAATAATTTTAAATTATATTTTAGTCAAGCTGAATGTTTGATATATGTCTAGTGATCATTTAGAGTTTATATCTTCACTGAGCTTTAGACAAACTTGGAGACATTAGATACTGGATCTATTTCATTTAAGCCTCTTTCCATCAGCACAGTAGGTTTTGAATCCTGTGGATAATTTCAGCTACTTTAGGAGAGTAAAAGTAATTTCTGAATGGAAACTGAAAACTGTATAGAAGAGACCCAAATTAACACCCCTATTGGAAGCAAGGCAAGTGGAATTTGACTGCTAGAAGTAGCCTGCAGTAGTCCCTCTGTGCTGTCTATTTAGACAGTGTTCGTGTGCTCCAGACTAGCGGTGGTGCATGCTGCTGCTTTCTGGGTAGGTTTGCTATAAGGAATGACAGGAAAATGGAGTTACCGTAGTGGCTATTCCAAACCCTGTAGCTCTGTTATTTCTGTGGGTCATGAAACATCTGCTTATTGTGCACTCTTGCTTGATGCAAGTGATCTTTTATTCCTAGAGAGAGAAGGGTAGTGGCACTGTCACTGCAGGCAGCTAGATTTGCAAATACGGACAGTGAAATTTTACTTCTGTTGATTCTCTTTTTCTAGGCAAATGCGGGATTACTTGTCTGGCTTTCAGGAGCAGTGTGATGCTATCTTGAACGATGTGAATAGTGCCCTTCAGCACCTGGAGTCACTGCAAAAACAGTATCTCTTTGTGTCCACAAAGACAGGAACGCTGCACGAGGCCTGTGAACAACTTTTGAAAGAGCAGGTAGTCTTTGATGGGAGGATTACTGGAAATTTCTAAGATACCATAAACAAAAGTTTATTTTTTCTTAGGCTGGGAAAACTTGTGAGCAGTGTGACAATCCTGCCATTTGCTTTGGTGTGTTTCATCTGCAGCTAGGGTATCAGGCACTGTGCAGTAAAATGTTCATTTTGTGTTGATAAGCACTTTTAATCAAGAAGGAGATAGCTAGCTAAACTTTTTTAACCGATGCCTGACAAGTGCAAACCTGATTGAGATTAATAATTTATGGAAGTATTTTGAGCTGGTTATTATAAGAAGAATTTTTAAATTTTTTTTTTTTATGTTACAAGCTTATTTCCTAGATATTTTCTTTCTCCTCAAGAACTGCTCCAACAGTGATATAATGAACATGTCTTTTTAGCATGACTGGATAAGTGAGGACTTTTAAGTCTCCAGTCTTGAAGTACAGGATTTCTACAGTTCTCTGTAATACTGATGACAGCACTGCTACTTGTATGCAGTAGTATCTGTGGAATGCTGACAAACCTGTAGACTATATGTTTTTAAATAGACTATTGAGAGTAGTATGTCTTTCTCTAGTAAGACAGAGCAAGAGAGCACTGTTGTATTCTGCATCTTTTGTTGTACTGACTTAGTTGTAAGTTATCTAGAGCTAGTTAACACTGGTGTGTGCCGAGAGCTGAAAGGGAGGCTGAATAGTTTTATATATATATTTATATAAAAATAGATATTTAAACTACTTGCTAGGTTGCTGATTTTCTTTTATTTATTGTTTTTTAATAGTCAGAACTTGTTGACCTGGCTGAAAACATCCAGCAGAAACTTTCTTATTTTAATGAGCTGGAAAACATCAACACCGTAAGTATTATTTCACTGTTCATAGTCTTAGAAAATGAAAGTGTACTGATCTTTTGAACTTTGTTGCCAATACTAAGTTACTCAGGTTCCTTACAATGATGCTTTGTCTTGTTTTTCAAAGAAACTGAATTCTCCTACACTCTCTGTGAACAGTGAAGGATTCATTCCCATGCTGGCTAAGCTTGATGATTGTATTGCATATATTTCATCACATGTAAGTAATTCTGTATTGTTCTTAGTTAAATCTTAATAGTTTCAAAAGTACGTATTCATACAATTTTTGTGGTGTTTTTTTCCTATAAAATATTCTCTCTACCAAATACAGTAAGAAAGCAAAGATGATGGTTTATAAACTTAAGAAATTTTTACTCAATGTGCTTAATATTCTGTTTAATTTTTATGAAATACTGCTTTTAGTTTGTACAAACTAGCATTTCTAGCTAGTAAATAGTATTTAAAGTTTTGATAAATTCTTGACTCTTATTGTTTGTATTTGAAATGGATTTTTTTATCTCTTTCAGCCAAATTTTAAAGACTATCCTGTATATTTGATAAAGTTTAAACAATGCCTTTCTAAAGCTATGCACCTTATCAAGACATACACTGTGAATACACTACAGAACCTCACAAGCCAGTTAATGAAAAGGGTAAGGTGAAATCAGTAGGTGGTAACTGGAGCTGTACTGAAATGTCTATTGTAACACTATTCAGTTTTCTTCTTTTTTTTGTTTTTGAGGGTGGGAGGTGTCAGCAATTTTGTGTGAAAATAGGTCAGTCCACAGTGTTTGTGTAGATTGGCCAAGTTTCAGCTGAATCTGACAGAGACCTAGTGACCCAAAAGATTTAAAAATAGTAGTAATTAAAAAATCCTGGATATTGAAGATGATGAAGTAGGTGAAGTGAGATAGGTGAACAGTAACCTCTGTGAAGGCCAGGGATGGATAAACAACTGAGTTAGAGAGTCAGCGGCCAGGCAGCTTTCCTGAACCAGTTTGCACACTGTAGCTCTGATTCAGCCGCAGCACATGCTGCTGTCTCAGTTGTCAAACGGGGAAGGTGCACATGAGAAATACGAGTACTGTGAGGTGCTGTTTGGAGATGGATCATTAGAGACAGAGAGGTTGCAGGGAATACTTGCAGAAAGTATACAGGAGCTGCGTGTTGTAGGATGAAAACTGTTAAAACATGACAACTCTGAGTTCATGACATGACTCAGTGTTATATTTCAGTGAGTGTTCTTGGATGCTCTTGGTCATCTAAATATTTCTTTCTGATAAGTCTGCAGTGTATGTATAGCTGCAGAGAATAACGGTGACGAGTCCCTAATAGTTTTGGTAGTATCTTTTGGTTAGTTTTAAAAAGTTGACAGCAATGTTAGAGAGTCACAGGGAAGAGTTAGATGCTTTACTCCACTCACTCCAGTGGGATTTAGGCATAAAGGTGAATAGGGAGGTTTTTTGGTCTCATTAAAATGTTAACAGCCTAGTGCTGCAATATTTTGGCAGAGGAGAAAGAAGAGGGGAATGTCTCTTTCTATCCTCTTTCTTTCTTTCTCCAATTAATTGTTGTATGCCTTACGCTCAGTCCTGTTACAGGCAAACTTGTTGTCATGAGGGATAACCAGTGAAATTGAAATATGCTAGAATTGAGAATTGACAGACCTGAAGAAGGAGATTTTAGACAATGCTCATGGAAACTTGCTAAAGGATACTTCTGGAGTGAAGATCTTGGTTAAGTGGCATTGAACATTTTTCACGTTTGGTATAAAGCTAGTTTTTATTTTGAAAAAAGTACCATAGCTTGGTTTGATGCCAGTTGATTGCCATGACTGAGCTAAATTGAAGTGGAACTGAGTATCTCTAATAAACATGTCTACAGAAAGAATTGAAACCTTCTTCTGGATTTGAATTGCTGCTTAGGAGGTTTAAGTCAGGAAGGAGACCTCTTTTAGGGGTTAGATGACCTCCTTCTTCCCATCTGCATGGCAGTTTTGTGGATATTTGCATGTTTCTCTGAAACATCTAATATCTCCTTCTGCTGGAGGTGCAGTACTGAACCAGTGGTCTTCGGTTGTGGTCAAGTGTTGAGATTTCCTATTGCAACACAACAAGAGGTCTTGTCAGGACTGGAAAGGGACTGATGAGATCTAGATGTTCTTTGTTACTCCTCCCATGTGAGTGTTTGGGCATTTTGATCTGCGTGTGTAGAAGGCTGATCAGGTTGCTCACAGGGATGAAAGGAGATGGGGAAGGTGGAAGAGTTTTCCTGTCCCCACCATGTTTCAAGGGAAGGCCATCTGCTTCTCTTTATATCATCAGTTAGGGATAAGGGGAAGAAAGCCTGGTGGCTAAATTTGGTCTCTGCTCTGGTTCATTACTGGTAGAACTTGTCTAAGTTCAAGCTGTCTGTCCAGCTAAGCTGGGAAGCTGCAGGGGAAACTGCCTCAAAACTTGACATTCCAGTTGAAGCTTGAATGAGAGCTGAAACTTAGCTTCTCCACCCTGGGACTGTCAGGTAAAAGGGAAATTTTGTTCCATTTTAGTACTGTAGATTAAGGAGCAACAGTCAGTACTACTGTGGCAGGTCCAGAGAAAATTGCCTGTAGTGGAGAATGCTGTAATTACTGAAAATGTTACTTTTGCTGTAGAGACTGTCGAAACTTTTTGTTTTGGGTTTTGTTCTTCCATCTGGCTTTAGCTGAGTTCTGAAACAAGAGTGTCTTTCTAGGTGGAAAGTGGCAAAGAGCTGTTCCACTGGCAGTATAAGCATAAAGAACCAATACCCTGTTTTAGAGCCTAATTATCTCAGCCATTAAATACTAGAAGCCAAATAGAGTATTCTCCTTTCTAACCAATTGCTCATCTCTTCTTTCAGGATCCTTCAGCTGTGCCAAATTCTGACAATGCCTTTACGCTGTTTTATGTAAAATTCAGAGCAGCTGCTCCCAAAGTCAGAGTAAGTAGGCTGGTAACTAACTGTTAAAAAGGAAGCTATGAAAATGGGATTGGAATTTTATTAGTAGTGTGAATGCAAGGATTACATATTGTGCAAGTGTGAATGTCCAAAGATTGCATATTGTGTCCATGGAAAATACTGCAAACTATTTTCCAATTATTAGAAAAAAATCATTTACTGATAATAGTTTTTTCTTTTTGTTGAGTAGACTCTTATTGAACAAGTAGAGCAAAGATCTGAAAAAATGCCGGAGTGAGTATGTCTACATAATCTATTTTCAACAATTTTAGGTTTTGAAAATCTTTACTTTTGTTTAAGTACTGTTTAACACATTATTCATTTAAAATAGAGTTTTAAAAATTGAAATTATGTAGACCTAAAAGAGGGTATTAGAATGAATTTTATCTTTACCGGAAAATGAGCTGCAGGATGCAGTTACTCTTTCAATTTCTTGGCTAGGTATCAACAAGTTCTCAATGAAATCCATCAGTGTTACCTCGACCAGAGGGAGCTTTTGCTTGGTCCGAGTATCGCTAGCACTGTTACAGAATTAACCAGTCAGAACAACAGAGATCATTGTGCTCTGGTAGGTAAACTAGTCATGTATTGTGGGGTTTTTGTTATGTTTTAATTCTCCCCCTCTCAAGTAAAATGTACTTATTTAATTCAGTCATTTACATGCCGAATTATCAATTTTGTTTCTGGTTTTGAATCATTAAAATTTTACTAATATTTTCAAGTTATGCATGTTTTGTGGAAGATTTTTCTGTAAAAACTGCTATAAACCTCACAAAGGGATATTTGCAAAAGCATAAAATGTGGTTACTTAAATTTCATCAGAAACAAAAAGGGGCAGAAGTTGCACAATGAGCTTTTATTTGACTAGTAACATCTTTTTAGTCCTTAGTTTTTTACTTGATCTCAGTAATTTTGAATTTCACAAAGCTTCAATTTAATCATAGCTGTAGCAATAATAATAATAATAATAATGCAATATACAATATAGTGATGTATAATATAGTATCTGTAATACCTCCTGTGGTACTGATGCGAGAAAAATAATTTAGTAATCAAGCATTTGTCTTTCTGTGAATACAGGTACGAAGTGGTTGTGCCTTTATGGTTCATGTATGTCAGGATGAACACCAGCTTTACAATGAGTTCTTCACAAAACCAACACCAAAACTGGAGTAGGTGGTACATGCTGGTTTTGTTTTACTAAGTGTTGTATTTACTATGCTGTGATGTAGCAGACAATGTTATATGGCAAATAGGGTTGCATTGAAGTGGTTTGGTAAGAACCAGCAAGAAGAAAAAAAACCTCAATCACTTTATGCATCAGAATTTGATGTTCTTTTGTTTTCTTTCTTCTTCAGGCAAAGCCGATAGTTTACATTCTCCATAAATAAACTAAGTAATGTAAATGCTCTGTAGATGGTCTGAAAGAGATGAAGATGCACAGTTGCTTTGGAAATAGCTGTAGAAGTTTACAGCGCTACAGCTCAGATGTTTTTGTACTACCTCTATGCCAATGGTTTGCACAGTCAGTTGCAGAAGTGCTTTTCATTTACTTCAGTGTAAAATTAAGCTGATGAACTCCAGCCATTTTTCATCAAGGATTTAGACTTAGTGAGCTGCCCTTACGGTCAAGGAATATTTGCAGGTGCCTGTGTGTGGTCTGAATGGAAGGCAGGGTAGTGGACACCTGACAAGAACAGTATCTGTATCTGCTCTGCCTAGATCTAGAAGAGGGACAGGTTGTTGTCTTCACATGGTAATTGCATTATAAAAGTATTGTAGGTTTTTCACAACAGACCTGTAATATTAGAGCAACTGAGTAGATTATACCTCTTCTCCAATTTGCTGGTATGTTTCAATAATGATATTTAATTTTGAAATTTGGGCAGGTCATGTTCCCTTGCTATGAAGTTCATAAGTAAAGTGTGTTTCTATTAATATAACCGAGACACTGGTTTGAGTGTTGTGTTATCTTAGAATCAAGTGCAGCTTGAGTTGAAGAAGCGTAACCTGGAAAAAATACTGCTCACTATCCAGCCTGCTAAAAGAAAATCATAAATGCATAAAGCCTCACTAGAAACAAGCCATAGTGCCAGAGTAACAGCAGTCTTTTCTGAGAAATTGAGGTCTTGTGTGGGACATGCTCAGGATTTGAGGTGACCTAACTTAATTGTCTTAAGAACCAATTTAGCTATCTCGGTCCAAATTCTGAAGTAAACATTCCTGATTGAAATCAGTGTAAAATGTTGTTCAGACACAAATTTTATCACTGTTGTTCTTCACGCCAAGAATGCGAATAGACTTTCTGATTATTTTTGAATTTTGATTTTGATGGAAACTAGTTACCTTCTTTCATAAGAGCTTACTTCCCTTTTTTGCCTACATTTAAATAAAATATTTTGAGGAAAATGTTTCAGAGTAACTACCTTATTAGGTTTTTCTTAGCTGCCTAATAAATAGCCTGATTTTTTTCTGAAGTGCTGAGGTGCTCTGAAGACATAATAGCTAGGTGTACAGATGAGTTTAACAAAAATCTAACCAAGAGTAGAGATCCGAGGTTGAGTGTTGTATTTAATAAGGCTGTTGAAACTTTCTCCTTTGCTTCTGCTTTTAACATGGAGAGTTGCTGTTTTATCAAGTTGCTTGTAAAGCTATATAATGCAACAGAAGAGAGACATTCAGAATGTTTGTGAGCATTTTTTGTCTGCTATCTGAAAGGAACTGAAGTGTCTTTGTCCTATTGTCAGACATTCTTCATGAATTAAAAAAAAAAAAGTAGTGCAATAAACTTAATGACTGTACCACACGGTAAATACTTAAATATTCTTAGTGTTTGTATTTCCAAGTCTTAACTGGGGAATTACTTGAATTGTTAGCTAATCTGTGATTAGTGAAGTGCCATTGAGAATGGCAGAAATGTCTAGAATGAATGGTACTGGTATCTTAACCAAGATAAGCATCACTTTGAACAGGGAAGGAAAAAAATAAAGTGGGATTTCTGGTGTTTCATATTGCATTGATATCATAATGTCAGTTAGATTAGAAAGCATGCCCTGCAATGTTGGAAGTTGTTACAGGAAAGACTACCAAGCTTCTCCTGTGTCCCACTTCGTGTGCTCCTGGTTCTAATAAACTATTGAATACTTGGAATCAGATGCGCCTTTTCTCAAGGGGAAATCGGGGGGGTATGATTTTGAGCTCAGCAGAAGCATTTCTGTACACAGAAGCCAGGTAAACCAGTTTGCAGCATCTCCCCTTTGTGACAGGTTGAGTTGTTAGTTGGTTATTTCTGGGTTTTTAGTTAAAATGAATTCAAAACTCTACCATCATTTTAAGCATTTTATGTCTTAAAAGGCCTTGTAGGAAATCAGGGGTTTGTTTTAAACAGTCCTTTCTTAAGTCTTCTGTGATACCGTGTTGCATTGTTTTCTCACCCTCGTTTGAAAAATCTTTGCCATAGAATAATCCATGTTTGTGATAAAGTTTTATTTTCATATTGTGGGATCCTGAAAGTGTTTTGCTTTGTTTTATTTTTTCTTCATAGTGAACTCTTGGAGAAGTTGTGTCTTTCATTGTATGATGTCCTGAGGCCAATGATCATCCATGTCATTCACTTAGAGACACTTTCTGAACTCTGCGGGATTCTCAAAAATGAGATGCTTGAAGATCATGTACAGAACAATGGTAACTCATAGATGGAACCTGATTGTTTTTAACTGTCATCTTAACTGATAAAATTATTAAATTGCCTAGGCAAAAAAAATCCCTAGATTTTATCTAGATTCCCTAGATTAATATACTGATGTTATAGAGTCCTATTTTCTCTAGATTGTACAGATGCAAGGAAGCATCCACCCAGTGCTTATACATACACCGGAATTGATTTAAATGAATGAATTGCTTTGCTTGGCCCTGCTGATGCATCATCTGTGTAGAGCTTTCTGCATACATGATGATAAAACAAAGGAATGCAAACCTCATTTTTCATTCTCCTTGATGTAGTGTTTCCCAGACTAGAAATTGTAACTTCAGCAGAGGAGTTACATACCTGATAGAGATTTTGGAGTTTTGGAAGTGTTCACAGAGCTCATAGTTTCATAAAAGTGAACTGACAATCAGTAAAAAAATCTGGTGTCTCATTTCCTTAGTATGACCAATGCGTATTGGAATAATTTCACAGTCTTTAACCTTGTACCAAGCGATAAACAGAAATCATACTTGGTAGCTAGTATATAACACAGCATAGCTCTTTGTCTCTGAAGCTGTGCCAGTATCACAAAGAATTGCTCATTTTCCTGGAAGTAGAATTGTAACACTCTTGGGAATGAGAAAAAAATGGTGACATAATCTTTTGGCTAATCTTAAGTAGTGATTTTCTACTACTTAGACTCAGGCCGATATAATAGTTCTTAAGTTGGACGTGAGCTGCTTTGGATCATCTGTTCTGGTAGGTAGATAGATGAATTAGCTTGTCAACTCCTGACAGTCACACTGCAGGCATTGGCTATGATAGAACCAAAGTGTGTTGGTTTGGTGTCCAGGCAGAAGTGCCGCTCGACATACCCAGGTCTCAATTAATTAAAATGCTTAATTCTAACCTGGCATCTGCTGTTACCAGTATGAGATCGCATTTTCACAATCTAATGAAAATTTGGGGAGCTGAAGGAACTGCAATATGAAGTTCAGGAATTTCTTGTTTGTCGCAAATTTGCCTGCATGCCGCTGTTCCAAAAATAGTCTGACCTATCTGCAGCAAGCTAGTTTTGTAGCAGTTCTATATGTGATACTGCAAATGTCTGTGTCTGTAAGCTTGTTTTGCAATTAATTTAACAAATTTGTGCTTTTTTTTTTTTTACCTTTGCCAGCTGAACAACTGGGTGCATTTGCAGCTGGTGTCAAGCAGATGTTAGAAGATGTACAGGAGCGTCTTGTCTATAGGACGCATATTTACATTCAGACTGATATCACAGGCTACAAGCCTGCTCCGGGTGATCTTGCATATCCTGACAAGTTGGAAATGATGGAGGTATAGCATCAGCGGTTTTATTGTCCTTGATTGGTTTTCTTTTTATATGCAGTATATACGATTGTGTAGTATAGTGTTTTGCAGATCGGGTTTTCTCGTTCTTAGGCGTGTTTAGCATTAGTGGCACTATCAAATTGACACCTGCTGATTAAATTATGACCCTAAGCTAGATGTCAGAGAACACTTTATGTCAAACTCAGTAAAACTGGAGATAGTTCTCACAGTTAACAGTTTTATCTAAAGTTGGAACTTCTAAATTTTTCTCTCATAACAGTATATTTTTATTTACCTTCATAAATAGCAGATATTACCCAGTCTATTTTCTAGTTGAGCTGGAGTTGCAGAGAAGCTTTAGACGGGCACAGTTAGCTGCAAGTTTGTTTTCAGAATTACTGGTCAACTAGTATTTGGTATGCATGTGTGTACACTATGCTCAGACAGCGTGAGGAGAGACTTGCTTGTACCTTTAGATGATTTAACATGCCAGCAATGGTTTCCAGTAGCCTTTTTCAAATTCTTACCAGTATTAGTCATTTTTGTAGTCATTGCAAGCCCTTTGAGTTAATATTTCTGTTGAAAGGAATCAAACTAATTCTACTTACTTTAAAAGGTTAATACTATATTGATGAAAGATTTTAGAATAAAACTACTCACAGAAATAAAAAAGTGGCTAATGAAAGACTTTAAATTAGTTTTTGACTAGAGCAAACTGCATTTAGTACACAACTGAAAGGTAGCATTGCATGGAAGGGATTAAACATAATAAAGATCCCCCCCCAAATAATTCTTGCCATTCACTTTATAATGAGAGGCCCAAGCTGTCAAAGGATTGAGTTGACTAAGAACAGCAATTGCAACATGGACCAGCAAGACTAGATTTTATTGCTGTATTCTGCTTTCTATCTATCTACCAGAATAGCTGGTGGTGCTTAGAAAATTGTAGGACTTATTTGCAGCTGACTAGTTGGTAGAGAAGCTGTTGTTTGACTTCAGTATCAGAGCATTACTTATATAAAATGCAGAAGCTTTATAGCTATATATTTTTTTGCTGTGCGCTGGAAGAAATTAACATTGTGTAATGGTACATTTTTGTGTTCAGTTCTTGCCTGTAAACAAACACTAAGAAATTTTGTAGTGCTGAGCTCATGTTGCTATAATCTTGTCTTTATACATGTCTAAAGCTTTTATTATGTTGTAGTTGATGCTTTGGTGATTGTAAGGGACATTCATAGGTTTTTAGGAAAGCATTTAGAAATCCTGAGTTTGTAGAATACTTGCCCTTTATACTGCAAGTTTAAGGATGAATAAGCTTCTGAAGAAAAAGCAAAAATAGTAATTAAGAAGCCCACCACATGAAGTGTAGCTAAATGGGCTCCCTCCATTCAGAACAACTAGTGATCAGAAGTTTTACCAGTATAACTGTTAGAGAGTGCAGGTTTGTTTGGTTTGGGGTTTTTTTGCTAAAACTGTGTGAATGGAACTGGATAAAAAAAAGGTTGAGAGAACTTTTTAATGTTAGCTGTAACTTCTGTAGGCAAGCAATGTAGATACTTAGTCTACAAAGCCTTGTTTTCTAACTAGGGTCCTATGGCCGTTCAGTTAGGAAGAAGTGAGCTTTACAGTTCATTCTAAATTGAGAAATTACGCTGCTCTTCATATGTCCTTATAAGACTCTGGTTTTTGCCTGGTTTGAGATTAATTTTACTACTTGATTGCTTTTAAACCTCAAAACCTTGCTATTTAGAGAGACCTTCTGTCTGAGTAAATGAATTATTAAAATGTTAAAAGCACAGGGCAGAAATATTTCTTGTGCTGTTCTGCTCAAATATTAATGCAGTTCTTTGCTCGTTCTTGCTGCCTGTTGTTGCTTTGAAGCAGACCAAGTAGTGAAAAAGGTTGAAGTGTGGAAGTGTTGAGTAATGTTAGGGGAAAGCTTTTTGTTGAACTCCTTCAGGGAATAAACTAGAGAGTACTTTAGTGCCATTGGCACATATCATTTATAGGAATAAAGCCATCACAGGAATTATCTGTATGAAATCCAAGTGAGTGTTGAATTGGGTTCTCCTATTTTGAGCTTCTCTTTCTACTTGGCTTCACTGGTTATTATTTAGAGATCAGTAAAAAGAGGCAAAACAGAACAGTGCTTTACACAGATCTGTGTAATATTTGTGAATCTTAAATGATATTGAAACATTTCTGCTACTGTATTGGCAACATCTGTCTTTATATCTTTTAATGTTTCTGAAACACTGGGGAGCTGAGTGTAGCTGACTCCTTTTGCAGTTTAGTATGCTTTTCTCTATTGTAATCAAAGCAGCGTAGTGCTCCTTAAGAAGGGGGGGAAAAAATAAATTTGTGGTATGTCTTCCTTTGCAGCAAATTGCACAGAGTTTAAAAGAGGAACAGAAGAAGCTGCCATCTGAAGCTTCATTTTCAGATGTCCGACTAGAAGATCCTGAGTCCTGCAGCTTAGTTAAATCTGGTATGAAATATATCTCATGTTGTCAAATTAATGCATAAAGCTCATGGAGAGTGAGCATTAACTTGAACCATCAGTGAGAAACTTGCATATATCTTAAAGGGTTGTTTTCCTAGAGAAATTCATAAGAAATGTTGAGAGGTGAACTTGTCTCAGGGTTCTTAATAACTTTTTTTGAATGAGAAGCCATTTAATCCTGCTCTTTTGGTGGCCTTTGTGCTTTCAGTGCAGTCCAGTTCTGTGAAGCAACTACTTTTGTAGCTGACAGCATCTATTGTACTTTGTATAAAATTGAGCTTCTGTGTTCTTTACTGCAAAGTAGCCCTGACATCAAGATGTGTACTTAAGGATGCTTCAGTTTCTTAGCTGTGCTAAGATGAGAAGGTGTGTCAGGCATGTCTCTTAATTTAATACTTTGAGCATCTAGGATTGTCGTGTGTGCCTTCACCTGGGAAGGCGACTTCTTGCTTTGACTGTGTTTCCACTTACTGAAACCAGTTAGTAATTTTAGCTGTTTACAGTAATTCAGACTTTTTAAATGTGACCCATGTGCCTGTAAATTACAGTGAACTGGAAGCAAATTCCATGAAATATGGCTCTTTGGATGCCAGTCATTTGAGTGTTACAACCCTTTAAATTTTTGTCTAAAATCCATGGAGAGTTGTTTTATCATTATTCAGAATGGTACAGTGTTATTTTTCTCAGCAGCACCTTTCCCAGCTCTTTGTCAGTTGTTTCTCATATTCCTTTTGATTACCTGGTAGTTTCTTGCTTTTGGCTTGCAAGGCCTGCAAAGGTCTTCTGGCTGTTTCTAGCTGGACTCACAAATCCCACTGAGAGTGGAGTTCATCTTGCTTCAAGCCAGGTGTGTGGCATTCACAAGTCCTGTAAATCCCACCTGCATTCAGGAAATGGAAGGGAACCCATTGGTGTAATTTGGAGATGTGTCTGAGTTAATTGGGATTATTTGCCTTTCAAAGGTGCCTCCCTCCCATTTCAGTGCCCGCAGGAGTAGCTGAAGTGACTAAAAAGTAGCCTAGGAACCTCAAACTGACACCTAAGGTGTTACAGGCTTTCTAATGACTGTGACAATAAATTTATTGTTGCAAAAGGTAAGGAAGATGTTGCTAAATTATTTTAGACAATTTCCACATAGATCACACAAACACTTCATGAGTGCTTATTCCATCATTTGGTAAAACTTTAAAAATTTTACTTTTTTGAGTGGTTGCTATTTGGAATCAGAGTTTTGATGGTATTGACTCAGTTGTTTCCCAGGATTTAAGGACAAAATGAAAATAATATAAGAATTCTGTCCATCAGATATTGTGAAAATCCATTTTGAGCATACAGAATTATTATGAAGGTTACTCAGGAGGAGCACTCTTATGTTTACAACCCCCTCATGACAAAACTTTTTGCCATTATTTTTGCGATTAATAACATGATGTTTAAATCCTAGACTTTCTGCAACTGTTTAATCCATGTAGGATTATCCTCACCAAAAAGGAAAGCACGAGGAAGTGAATTGATGGAATGTTTTTTTCCTTTTTTTTTTCTGAGTATCCCCTGTAGTTCCATGATCACTAACCATGTTTTTACTTTTTTTCTCCTATGCTTTTTTTTCCCAGTAATAGTTTGGTCTTTTCAGCTGTTGAGCTAAGTGTGTGTGTGAGGGGATGTCATTGCAGTCATGCCTGTAAAACTAAGTCATTAAAAAAGGTCGAGCTGGGCCATCCCTGAAAGCGAATTCATGTCTTCTGCAGGCATGTGCTCTATACACGTCAGAAATCTAGTGCTGACCTGCTCAGAAGGAAACAAACCCTAACCTGTTTGGGTGCAATAAAATATGACTTAGTACTATGGGGTCAGTATAAAGTAGAGTCAGTATTGCAGTCTCCTTCAGCTGAAAGGATAGATGGGCAAGTTTTTCATGTGTGTATATTTTACTTCTAAACAGGTTCAGCAGAATCCCTTAATGCCAGGCACCAGACCACAATTTCACCAGCAGATCTGCATGGAATGTGGTATCCTACTGTCAGAAGGACTCTAGTGTGTCTCTCCAAACTGTACAGATGTATAGACGTATGCAAAAATTTCTTTATCTAATTTTTTTAAGTGACATTATGAAGTGTGTAGCACTGTGTCTAAATATTTTAATGTAAATTATGAATGGGCAATTACTGGCCCCTGTTATCTCGTAGTCTTTTTGCTGCTATCTTTGTGTAAAACAAGTGAACTGACAAATTTAGGTCATCATTTCCAAGACAGTTTTGTATTTGTAGAATCAGAAAAAAGGCACTGGTTTGTACATCTATTGCTTTTGTTATTACAGAAATACTTCAGTGTCTGATGCTGAAGGTACTTATTGCACCAAAGTTGAGGAGTGAATAGGACAAGAAAGAGTAGAAACTTCTGGGTCCATTATAGAGAATTATTTTATTGTTGAAATTACTGGGTGAATGTGTTTCTTGCTGTGTGCTTTGTAGGATATCAGACAAGGTGATGTTTCTGCTCTTAAAAATGGTGACTCTACTACTACATTTTGGAAATGTTCTCAAAAATTTTTTGTGGCACATCTTTTCACCCTTCAAAATGTAGGAGACATTTCCAGAGTTTAAGACAGTAGGAATCTTCATGTCTAACAGAAACAAAAGTGGTGTTTACTTCACAAGTATTTTGAGACTTGCCCTTTAATCTGATTTATGTCTGTCACCTAATAGCATAAAAGCCTGAGAAACATAATGTGTTTTTTGCTTTTCTGTATGTGTTGTATCTTTACTAGATACATTTAATGCATTTCAAAATATTTTTGATAGGTGTTACATGAAACTGCAACCAAGATACTGTTTGCTTAGAAAGAAGCTGGAAAATATTAATACTTTATTGCTTAATATATCAATCTCATTAAAGATAAATGGGTATTTGCCCTTGTTTTCAGCTAGACCTTTGGAGATGAGGTCGTTTTTGTGTTGTTTGCAAGGCTCATTTATAGTGTGTTTGCACAGTGATTTATTTATTTTTTTCACTGAGATAGTCTAGCAGAACTAGTATGCCTTGCCTGCACCCTGTAGATAGGAGAAGACATGAATGAAGAGGCACTGGCAAGTCTTGGGGCACACAGGGCTGTCCTGTACCTCCCTGGAGTGCTGGTGGAGGCGAGCTGTGTTCCCACAGCTAGCTCAGCCATATGATCTAGTTGCGGCAGTTTTAACAAGTTACTCATGTCACCTGGGCCATGGCAGCTGTCATGTTTGTTTACTAACCTGGCACAAATGTGAGGTAATTTGAGTTTGCTTGAGGTTAAGCTCACTCTATCTCCTGTCTATTGCAGGTATAAATTGCACACGCAGATAGTTACCCTGGCACACAAAGTGTCTAGTCGGGTTACCCCATCAGCATCGTTTGTGCTGTTAGCTGGGAATGCATTAGGTGTCACTACCTGGGTGCAAATTGGGAGCTGGAGGGTGAACGGGGCATGCCTGAATGTATACCTGTGTCCAGTCGAAGTGCTGTAGCAAGCTTTTATGTGTGAACGCTTCATCCTGTCCTATTGCATTTAGACCACATGTTTGTAGCTAACTATCTGGAGTGTTATGTGCTGGTAAGCACATCCTTCACAGGCTACAACCCTTAAATTCCACTTAAGCTTTGCCAACACCTTTTTTTTTGGGTCCGATTTCCTCTTCCCTGCAGAGGGCGGTGTTTCAGGGCTTATCGCAAGAGGCCTTATCTGCCTGCATCCACTCGCTGCTGGGAGCTGCCGATGCTATCAGCAAAAACAAGGTCAGAATCTGTGCTTTGGGTATGATTTCTTTCCCTCCCCCCTGTGTATATCTAAAGCCATGAAGTAGATGTTCGGAATGCTATTGAAATCTCAGTGAAAGCATGTTGCTCAGCCCCCAGAGACCTGATGGATTTGCCAGCTTTTAGTTACGGTTAATGTATTGTAAAGCAAAGATAATGATTCATATGCCAGCCTATCTGAAAAGGTGGAATACAAATCATAGCAATCATGTTTACGGGCTGCTCTAACTCACGTGAATTCAATCAAGTGATACCTAAAGAAAAATTTTCTGCCAGAAGTCTCTGCTTCCCATATTTGTTTTCACTGACCATTACTCTTTTCTCTTTTTCTCTGCCTCCATTGTTTGAATTTTCAAAAATCTTTCTAGGTATTAAATGCACTAGGCAGATTTGTTAAGTATTCTCTGCTCAGAACTGTCTATTATCAAAAGGTTTGATCTGATGTGTTGCTCAGAATTCAGTGCAGTTTCATCAAGTCATTTTAACTTTGTTACTTTAAGTAGTTGGAGTAAACCTTTTTTCCTGTCACAGTTCTTTAATACAAATACTGTAGTAACTTTCTAATTTCTAACAGCCAGGAAGTGAATTTAAAAAAAAAAAAAGAAAGTCTTAGAGTAAAATTGTTGGATTTGTATAGGCAGTAACTGTTTAGTAGTGAAAAAAATTTTAGTTGCTATTAGAAATGAAAATCCATTTTGAAGTATTTCTTATGAGTGTCCTTCAAAATATCTGTTAACCGTAGTATCTTTAAAAAGAAATTCAAACCGTGTTTCCGTCTAGCTTGAGCAGATAACTATTTCATATATAATTGATTCGGAGTTCTACAGTTAATTATCCATTCCAGCACTGTATATCGGGTCAGCATTGACTTAAAGTATTGCAGAGAATGAAACTCATCCTGCAGTGAACCCTAGTTAGGTTGGTCCAGGACTAGGATCTGTACCACTTTGTTCTTGATGCATGTGAATTTAACATTATCTGGTGAAACTGTGCATGTAATAATAATAATAATAATAAAAAACCCCCAACCAAACTCAAGAAACCCTTCCACCACTTATTTTTAGTAAACATTTCTGATTGTTAAAACTGCAGATTTAAATCTAATTTCTTCTTTACTCTTTTATTTAATATTATATCAAGGAGAAGTTCTATTGCAAAAGCAAATTTGAATTCTTGAGTCCTCCTCCATTTACTTCAATGAGCCATGAACTTCAGAGATTAAAAGCAGCCTGCAGTATAAAGCACATAGCTAAAATAACAAGCAGTGCAAAACTGATCATCTTGGTGGTGTGAACTTGGCCCTGTTTTATTCTTTGTATTTTTTGCTGTACTGTTTAGAAATTAACTAAGCTTTGTGTTTAATGACATGAGAAAAATGCTTTGTCAGACCTTTGCACAGTAGCACAGTTAGTCAAGGTTATTACAGAAACATTAACTGTTTGGCTTTTTTTAAATCATCGTAATGATTAAAGAAATTTGAGAACCTCACATTCTTCAAGTATAAATTATATGAATTACATGAAGTAATTCCTGGCTTTTATGAAGAATTGTATCTTCCAAATAATGGATACCTGTACTTAACGTGGACATTTAGTAATATGGCTGTGTAATCTAATTCGTCTAAGAAAAGTGAAGAAAGTCTGCTTCTGTAGAGCAATGTATTAGGAACAGTACAGAAGTGGAATTTGTTGATCCCAGAGTGTAGTTAATGGCACTACAGACTAGTGGAAAAAGCTTGTTAGTAAGATTATTAGTATTAATTTTGTTATAGTAAGTAACTAATAAAAATGGAGGTGTTGAAACTTTGCTCTTCATTTAATTGTGGGGTTTTTTTTACATGTAATGCATATTCTTTCTCTTGTGCTGTAGACCCAGGTTGATGGACAGCTTTTCTTAATAAAACACCTTTTGATTCTTCGTGAACAAATTGCTCCTTTCCACACTGATTTCACCATTAAGGAAATTTCCCTGGACCTTAAGAAAACTAGAGGTACTAAACAGTTGCTGGCTACAGAATGGGATGGGATTGTCCTCCCTTAATGTGCCAGTAAAAGTTCTGGGTTTATTTTATGTTCATTTGCAATGACCTGTATGCTTGTTCTAATCTCTTGCTTTGTTCTTCTCTGAAAAAAAAACCCAAAACCATTCAAGATGTATCTTAACAAATTCTTTATTCTTGTATGAAATGCATTTGACTGCTTTTTGCTGCTGACCTAACTTATTTATCCAGTCTTTTTTAAGAACAGCTAAGTAATCTACATTTCTATTGCACAGAGATGTCTTTCCCCTTTTCTGACCCTTTAAAGGAATACGTTTTGTTACCACTATGAATTTAACAATACATAGTTGACTGCCTAGAACAAATTAAGATTTCCTAGACCTTTCTGCGAGGTTTTGTTTTGGAAAGGATTTCTTGGGTTGCAAGTTCAATAAACAGTATTGTTGAACAGTTTTATGTAGCAACTGTGCTGCTGTAGGAAGGGAAAATAAAGAGTAGTGGCCGTGGTCATGGCCATGATTTTTAAAATTGTACTATGGTTCCTTTGTAAAATGCAGAAAAAGACCTCTCAATACAAAAGTGAACTGTCATACACTTGTCAAGTTTATAAAGATAATGGGAAAAATAATTGGAAGCATGTCAAGTTTGTCGTCTTCCGTTCCAGAAGAGAAAGGTGAAGAAGTAACTTTTCTTTCCTGCCATCTAATATGCTGCTGTTTTAACTCTGAAGCAAGCAATTCTTACACTAACCATTTCACCTGTTGCATTTGAACATCAATGAAACCTCCTACCTGTTGAGTAGTTTCTAGTTGACTGGAGGTTAAAGGGCAAATACATCCTTCTGGTGTCTTGTCCTGGCTGACACATAAGTTTGTTCTCCATCTTCATTTAGTTGAATAAATTTTTGTGCCAGCCAGTGCTTTGCAGATGATAGTGGTAAGTAATGGAAAACACTTTCTTTATATTGGGTGGTGGTGATGAAAAGATGTACATTGTGCTTAATTCTTAATGTAGTATAACATAGGCCAGTAGGGCTTTTATATTTGGGATGAGTTGTAGAAGAAAAATAACATGGCTAATATGAGTTTTACTGTGTTCTAGCCAAGCTTTCTATACATAGATTTAAGATTTAATTTGGGATTTATAGACAAAAGGACACTGCTTAATGTAAAAGTCATGCTTCCGCCCAATTTTTTTTTTTTTATAGTAGTATAATGCTAAGGTTCATGTAACTGAAGTATGCAGTGGGGAGAAGTGACTTTCACACTGACTAGCTCATAGGTTTCTAATCAAGTACTCAGGTAATGAAACAAAATTAGTCTTTATCTGTGGTCTACTTTAACAGCACAGGAGTGCAAAACCTACATGCCTACATCTCTGGTATTTCCTCTTCGTTTAATGCCTTTGACAGTACTTCTTTTAAGTCTCGTGTCTTGTTTCCCCCCATTGTTTTATACAGCAACAGGGGCGCAGAATTGATTTTGAAATGAAGAAAAAGCAGATGGATCTATAGGATGATAAGTTAATGACATCAGGGCAAAAAGCCATACTGAAACTGTATTAATAATTTTCCCAATTTGTCTAGATTTCAGGTTGACAACATCCTGTTAACAATATAGGAATAATTTCATTATTTTGTGTTAATTAAGATGCTGTTGCTCTTCCTTCTTGGGACTTCTGTGGAGACCATAAACATTACAGAATCACAGAATCATCTAGGTTGGAAAGGACCTTGAAGATCATCTAATCCAACCATTAACCTAGCACTGACAGTTCCCAACTACACCATATCCCTCAGCGCTATGTCGACCTGACTCTTAAACACCTCTAGGGATGGGGACTCCACCACCTCCCTGGGCAGCCCATTCCAATGCCTAACAACCCATTCTGTAAAGAAATGCTTTCTAATATCTAGTCTAAACCTTCCCTGGCACAACTTGAGGCCATTACCTCTTCCTATCGCTTGTTACTTGGTTAAAGAGACGCACCCCCAGCTCTCTGCAACCTCCTTTCAGGTAGCTGTAGAGGGCGATGAGGTCTCCCCTCAGCCTCCTCTTCTCCAGACTAAACAACCCCAGTTCCCTCAGCCGCTCCTCGTACGACATGTGCTCCAGACCCTGCACCAGCTTCATTGCCCTTCTCTGGACACGCTTGAGTAATTCAATGTCCTTTTTGTAGTGAGGGGCCCAAAACTGAACACAGTAATCGAGGTGCGGCCTCACCAGTGCTGAGTCCAGGGGTAAGATCACTTCCCTGTCCCTGCTGGCCACACTATTTCTGATACAAGCCAGGATACCATTGGCCTTCTTGGCCACCTGGGCACACTGCTGGCTCCTGTTCAGCCGGCTGTCAATCAACACCCCCAGGTCCCTCTCTGACTGGCAGCTCTCCAGCCACTCCTCCCCAAGCCTGTAGCTCTGCTGGGGGTTGTTGTGGCCTAAAACATTGAGCGTATATCAACCTTGATGCTTTGTTGTTTAGTGCTGACTAAAATAATTAAGCACAGAGAAAAAGAGTGCCAGTTCTAAGTTATTTCATGCAACTGTACTTGGTTTTCAGAGGCAACATGGATCAAATTATGCATATTGTTCCTAAATGCTTATGTAAAATTCTTTCACTTGTAGATATAGTTACAAAAGGAAAAGAGCTCACACAACTTGCATGCTGACAGCACTACAGCTAGTATAAGTTATTTGTTAGGTTTATATGATGTATTTATCTGTTTAGACTGTGCAACTGTTAGATTCAGGTTTACCGTAGGTGCAATTAAAAAAACAGTGGATCAAGCTTTGTGTGCTTCTGTGCATGTGCACTTGTGCATCCACACCTAGTGGTAGTGGAATCATTAGTTATAGTTCTAATCGTGCTAGCCTATTTTTTATGCATAAATGAGTAATTAAAGTTTTTAATTCCTGGAGCTGAATCCCATTGACTTAGAGTGTGAGTGACTTTCTGATTCACAGATGCAGCATTTAAAATTCTGAACCCTAAGACAGTTTCAAGATTTTTTCGACTAAACAGCAACAACGCCTTGATACAGTTCTTACTGGAGGTAATATGGAGTCTTATTGCATTAATAAAAATTGGGTCATTTAAGTGGGTAGTGATCTCTGGCAAATAAAAAGGAGAGAATTGTTGTTTTCTGTTCAAGGGTACTCCAGAAATCAGAGAACATTATATTGACTCTAAGAAAGATGTAGATCGTCATCTGAAATCAGCTTGTGAGCAGTTTATTCAGCAGCAAACCAAACAGTTTATAGAACAGCTGGAGGAGTTCATGACAAAGGTACAGACGTGTTGTATGTTTGTTAACCTAACTGAAATACTGGTAGGACAAGGGAATTACTATTTAAATTGGGTATAGGAGAGGCTGCTAGTTTTGTCTGATTAGCTGAAGATGATGACATTTCCCATGATAAGGTTGTGCTTCCCTTTAAATTCTAACAACAGTTTTCCGGGCACTTTTGAGATTAACAGATTAAAGGAACATGATATAGTTTGTTTTAGAAAGCAACCCTTACACTCTTTGATCAAGAAGCTTTAATGTTTCATTGAGGTGAAACAGGTCTGTGAAAGCTGGCAGGAGCTTTTCTGTTTGCAGGAAGATTCCTATCTTGACTGAATTTGTAAGCCTTCAAAAACAATCTTGGGTCACACATGTTCTTGAGGGAAGTCTTAAGAGTATGGCTGTGAAGTGTGTTACAATTTTCTGTTCTCAGCGTATTTTATACCTGTGAGGTGCTTGCTGAGCAGGACTTTCCTCCCAAGTCCTGTTTGTGACAAATTCCTGATAAAAGTTGATCAGAAAGGTTAGGCATCCTAGGGGATAGGAACAAAAGAGATGTCTTGTTATAATACACATCTTTCTAGAACCTGCGCTAGAGCTCAGAATTTCTAGGTATCTTGAGAAAACCGTGCAGCGGCATCTGTTACTTCTGGAAGATGAAAAGTGTGATGTGGATACTTACGTACTGAGAAAAAGCAGCATGACATCTCAGAAACTGGGGCTGCAGCATTGCATGAACATCACAAATATCCCAGCTGCTGTTTTAGAAGATTACAGTGTTAAATTTACTGATGCCTGTCATGCTGGGGTGAGGGGTCAGTGGCATGCCTAAAATACAGATGAATAACCGGTGAGATTGATAGATCATCTAGGTGATCCCAGTGATTCATTTGGAATCTGGGAAGTTTGACTAACGTGCTTAAGTATAAATCTCTTTCGAGGTTTTGTATCGTTAGGTGCCTAAGAGTCTCTGTAAATTTAATCCCATTTTGAATTTTACTTTCAAGAAGTGATCATGGTTGTAATTTTGAATTGCATTTTTGTTAAGCTACTTCGGCTGTGTGTTGTTAAGTCAGGGCATAGAAGAGAGAGAGCAGGGGAGATTCCACACACTGCAGTATCCGGGAGACTTGCACAGTTGTTACTTGGTCGCTTTGTTGTGAATTCAACTGAAAGAAACACCATTTTGTTGATTATACTTGTTTTAGGTAGCTGCTTTAAAAACAATGGCCACTCAAGGAGGTCCCAAGTACAGCCTTTCACAGCAACCTTGGGCACAACCAGGTATTTGCTTTGTTTTATACTCATGTTACCTCAGGTGCTCATAGGCTAATAAAACCATGATCATTTACTACTTTGAGACTTCTTCTGAAAAGTTCTCATCAAATGGAGACCCTTTCCATTCAACATTTTTGGTAGAGCAATATAAACTGCATTATGTGAGGCTGAAAAGCTGACCAGATTAATTTGGACTCTGAGAGTGCAATGATTTGGAAAAATTCTAAGTACCAAAGAACTGTCTACCTTTTTCTTGAAAATCCTGGCTTCCATTTTTACCTGTGTGCTATTTTAAATGTCTAAGATACCTCTAATCCAAAATCTGACAAACTTCAGAATATATATTTAATTGGTGCAGTAGATGAATGACTTGAGTATTTCTGAAGCTGTGACTGTTCTTGCATGAAAACAGCATTTCCGCAACTGCATACGGAATGTGCTTAAGGAATTATTTGATTGCATTGAGATAAAGTTTTTGGTTTTGTAGGAAAAAATGAATCTGCATTGAAGCTTTCATTGTCAGTACATTTGGTACCTACTTCCTTTTCAGTTTTTCTGTCACTATGCAAAAATGGAATCCAGTTTTTGTTTCCCTCATTTTAAGAATTCAAATGTGAATGCTTCGTAGGAGCATTTGGAGTAGTTTAGATGTTCCTGGGTTGTTTTGCTCTTCATGTTACGAAGTTGTGCTTCTGGGTGACAGAAATCTGATTATTCCAATTCATACATTGGAACCTTCTGTTGCATCATGTTCTTAAAATGCAAAGCCAGCTATGTTCATTCATAATTCAGAGCTGGTCCATGGGTCAGACACTCTCAAGGGCTAACTGGAGCTTCTGCTTAACATCTTCTGCTTCTTCAGAGTATTTTTAATGTTTGTTTGGAGATAATTATGTGTGTAGAGGCAGATCTAAGCAGAGCTTCTGCTGTTTCTTGGAGTCATTTTTCTGGGAAGCAGGAGCAGGCAGAAAATTTAGAAACAGTAGAAATTGAGTTTCAAAACCCCATAGTATATTAATTTTGGTACTTTAAAGCTATGTGATATATTTTTCCCCTGCCCTTTAAGCAAAGATCTTGTAAAATCATTAAAATACCTAGCAATAAAGAAAGAAGGTCTTGTCTGAGAGAGGATTTCTGTTTGGTTGATTCAAAATCCAGATGGCTGTGCAGCCTTCTTACAGATGTGGCCTGTGGTCAGTAAGGAGAATTTGTCGTGTGCTGTTCTCTTTACTAGCACTGTTTATTTCCCAACAGTTTTTCTTTTCCAGACAAGTTTTCTAGGAGGCGGGGGGGGGCTATGTAGAACTTTGCTGTTGGAAGGCTGTGACTTCAGGAACCTCAGGAGGATGTGGTAGCTTGTAGAAATGGGTTGGATGCACTTTCTGCAGGGAAAGAGAGGCAGATGTCTTGAGTAGGTCCCAAAAGAAAAGCATTGTTTGGCATACTGTGGTTGTATGATGGGTTGATGCTGCACAGGCCAGTCACCTCCTCTTTCCCTTTCACTCAAATGTGTGGCTGTGATCAGCCCCAGTAAAGTGGAGGTGATACTCTGGAGTGCAGATTTCAACTACCACAACGCCATTTTAGTTCATTAAGCATATTTTCTTTTACTTTCAGCAAAGATCAACGATCTGGTCTCTTCCACTTATAAGACAATAAAAACAAAGCTGCCATCAACGTTACGAAGCATGTCGTTATACTTGTCCAATAAAGATACAGAGTTAATTTTGTTTAAGCCAGTTAGGGTGAGTATTGCTAGATGTACTTAAGCATGTTTTTCTGTAGGTGTTGGGCCTTCATTTAGTTAAAGACTTTAAACACATTTTGTGGGATCGTTCACCTTATATTTCTGTGTGTGTATGGTTATATGTATAGTATATCTATATAAATGTATGTATGCATATATTTATAAGTGTATATATACAGACACATATCTGTATATCTGCAGAGTTATTCTAGGCTACCAGTCCAGCCAGTAAACATGTGACAAATACCATGCACGTGTAAGAGTGAACAGACTGTTACAGTCACTGTGGTGTCCTTGCATCTGAGAATCCTGTTGAAAAGACACATGAAATAAAAAAAATTAAAAAAAAATTAATAATATGCTTTATAATGATATGTTTAGCTTAAAAAAAACAAACCGAAGAACAAGCAGCTGTCCTGCCCTCCGTTGTACTCAGCTTACACAACACACACACACGGTACAGGGTAGTAACTGGTTCTGTTCATTCTACACATCTTCTGTACGAGCCACTGTAAAAAAAAAATTAACTCTGTCCCAGCCAAAACCAGTACAGCTTGGTCAGCTATGCATGGGCAGAAGCACTGGAGACAGAGAGGTTGATACACATTCAATGGGAGAGCCACTGTAAACCCACCAGAAAGAACCAAGCTTGAGTTTTAAGCTTCCACGTTAAGTCTGTAGGACTCAGTGTTTCAGCTTAGCACATTTTAGCTGAAGTTTTTACCTCACAGCCAGTGTGGATTCCTTGTGGCTGTTTGGGGCTTGCTTTAGAAGAAAAGCTGTTAAAGCTCTACTGCTTCTCCCTACCTGGTCACTTCAGTAGCTATTCTGTGTACATTGTGCTTATTCTGTTTCATGTTTGAGATGGGTGTTGTGGTTTTTAATACTGAGTTTTTTCTTTTTTCCTTTAAAAGAATAACATTCAGCAAATGTTCCAGAAACTCCATGCTTTGTTAAAGGAAGAATTTAGTAATGAAGATCTTCAGATCATAGCTTGTCCTTCAATGGAACAGGTATATATTGAAACTCCCTGTTTTTAATCAGTTGCTCTTTCATGTAACTGGCTCTTTTTAAACATTAGTTTTTTCGTTTTTAGTATTTTCAGTGTTCAGAATCTCTATTTATTTAGGTATTGTCCCACTTAATCCTGGGCTATATCTGAACTCTAGGGTCTCAGCTAAAGGGGGGGGTTGGTTTGGTTTTTGTTAATGAATATCCAGTAGAGGTTTTTAAACTGAAGGTGGTGATTGATGCTGCTGGCAATTGAGTTGTACAACATCATGACAGAGTTGCCGTTTCTGGGCATTGTCTTTTTGGAGAAATATCAAAGCTAGTGAATGCACTTTAAAAAAGCCTGTGCATGAGAAGGCAGTCTTGCTTTTGACGAATATAAAAAGCAGCAACTTTTACCTTTGGGAAGCATGAGAAAGTGTTCATTTGAAGTAAATTGCATTGGGAAAATGTGCAGATGTTTATGGAAAGGTAACCTTACATGATAAGGTCTTTAGTTTCAGAGGTGATTGGGGTTAAAAATTCTCTGTATTAGGATGCTCTGACAGAAACCAAGTAGGTTTTTAAAAATCTTGCTTTGACCTTAGTGGTTCAGGGAATATGGATGGAATCATGATTGTCCCAGGATGCCAATATTTAAGCACACAGTCTAGTTTACAGATTAGAGGGCATTGCCTACAGTGAATGTGGTCACAGGGATGTATGATAACTATCTTGGAGCACTGGATGGAGGTGGGGTTATCCTAGAGGAGATGACTTCCTCTAGTTGTCTATCTGTTAATCCTTAGGATCACTTCTCCTACAAACTGAAGTGTATGGGAAACCATACTGTAATCTGTGGGGAACAAGTATTGTGAAGGATCCCAAATGTTTTTCAGATACCGAACATGAATGGTTTTGGCAGTGGCATATTTTTTGGAATTCCTTGACAACACATGAAGTAATTTTAGAAACTTTGACACAGTAGGTTGTGACAGCTGAAGTAACTAGTCAGCATGGTCAAGAACTGCATTTTAAAAATCCTGCGAGTAGGCACTTGACTGGAAATTTTGGCCGGTTGTTTTGTAGCTGTCTTCCTGATTTATCTGAGACTCTGTGTGCTTCCTAGGAATCCCATTTAAAGATTAAAATATAGGATATCAGTTCTGAAACTTAGCTGCTCTGTCTAATGTAGGCTTTCCTTTTGTCTTTCAGGTGAATTTACTTTTATCGATGTCCAAGTAGCCTGACAGTGAGGCTGCTTGAAATAAGCTTCAGCTGAATGCAAGGCAGTGAAGGGAATGCAAACAGATCTGCTTGAAGTAAACAAAGGATCCCACTGTGCAGTCCAGTCTGCATCAAAACTATCCAGGCTGCTTAACCCTGTTTTAGGAAAAAAGCAAAAAAAGGGTTTTATTGATTTGTTAAAGGTTTTCCTGTTCATTGGCTTGAGAAGTTGGGGGGGAAGAAAACAAAACAAAAAGCCCTTTGCTGATCACTGTTATGGAAGCTCAGTTACTGCCTTACCCAGATGTTTTCAAAGTTGAAATCCTTGTTGGTTTTTTTTTATGTAAAAACCTTTCTTGCTTTCCTTTAATAAGCTGATGTATGCAGTGAAAAGCCGTACTTTCAAAGACACGCTGGAAATAATGCGCAGGGAATCAAATAGAAGTGGTAATAGGTATTTGCAAGGCTTGGAGATAAGCACATCGGTATGACAATTTGACTTAAGCAGGCATGCTATGATTTTTCTTTAACTCCCTTGAAAATCCTGGTAATTCACCACGTGCTTGAACATAATGCAGAGGTTCTTAGCTGGGAAAACTATTTCCTGCATGTGAAGCATTTCTTGAAACACTGGATGTGTTGTTTTTCTTACACTGTTGTGATTGGGAGCTGTGAGGTCAGACCTGACGTTTCATGCTCTAACCTTCCTCCATGTAAAGAATCTCAGTTCCTTGGGATTTGCAATGGAAAGCTGTGCAATATAATTTCTGTTGTTTCTGAGGGAACTGCGTGTTTTTGGATGCTTTACAGCAAAGCTTAGCATTGAGATTCTCAGGTACTTAGTTTTAGGTTAGAGTTGTGTTTTTGCCTTACCCAAGATCAAATGGTGGTGTTGCATTGTTTAAAGTGGGAACTGGGCCTGGAACTTGTACAGCCTTTGTGTAAGTGATAATAAGGGGGTGTTGGGATGCCAGGAATTGAATGTGCAAGCCAGAAATCAGCATTGTAAACAGAGGACAAGTACTTGGTAACTGGTAAACAGTGCATGCTGTTCAGTATGCATTAATTGGTCATTATTTTGGAAATCTGAATGCTAAACACTCCGCCATTGATGGAATGAAACACTACAAGCAGCTTTAGGGTGTTTCAGTGTGTAAGTCTTTATTGTGCAGCCCTGCAAATGAAAAATGTGGTGACTTACGTGGCAGATCTTTAACTTATGTATAAAACCTGTTCTGTAGTTTCAAATATGTAAACATTTCCATACACATTGGTGGTGTTTTGATTTAATAGTTTTCCTGTTATAAATCACATGGCTGGAGACTAAGATGGTAGAATTTAAAGCTACCACGAGAAGCGTTGCAGCCGTGGTGCTGAGGTACATAAATGGTACTTGTAGGACCTTACATGACCCTTAAAAATTAACTAAAGGAACTAACAAGGAAGAAAACTTACCCTTTCTTTTTACTTATGTAGAAATACAGGCTGTAAAATAATGTCCAGTGCATTGTAATATATGTATATCTGTTTTTTATAAAGTTTTACAGAAGGACTGCATGGTCACTGTACAGAGTTATGACTGACTTAATACAGATGTTGTACAGAAAATATGTGAAGGGTAAACCATTGCAGTAGTCACTCTTGTGCTTGGGATCTTTTTCTCTCTTGGAGTACCCAGAGAGGTCTAGGACAGCTGGTTGAAAGATTAGAAGAGCAATCAGTTTATACAGCCTGTTTGCTAAATGAACATTTGTTTAAACATGTACAGTTTCAGATATTTACGTTTACAAATAGTGTAAATACTTTCAAAAGATTAATTTAAGATGCTTTATATTATCTGACTAGAAACTTGCTGTTTTTAATTTTTTTAAATAAAAATGTTGCCTCCTATTTTGGTCCAAGAGTAAAGCTTTATTCTGTATCCTGAGGCTTGTCTGTCAAGATAACTGTAATACGGAGACAATAAACATCTTGTAAGCACAGACAGTGCATCCCTGAGAAGAAACGCTCTTTTTTAGCAGAAAGAGAATTGACTTTTTGGCACAGATGTATACCTGAGTGCTGAATGTACAGCTAATTGTTAAAATAATGCCTCTTTATGGTTACAATAAAAGTAAATTTGTATTTTCTTTACTGACAGACGGTCTTGTGTGACTAAATGGTCTCTTTGCTTGCAATTTCGTCAGGGGGAAGAAACCACAACTGTAATACAAGAACATATTTTAACTAGTTGGCTTTTGCTAAGAGAAAACTTGGCAGCTGGTGGCAGAAGGCCCAAGCATTATTGTATTTGATAGCTGTTCTCGTTGCATGGTTACTCAGACTCATCTACCCGTAGTTTCTCATTACCACATACTGTTTTCCTGGCCCTTGGTACTGTAGAAGCACATCATCCAGACAGAGGCTTGTGGTTTGTCCCGTAACGTCAGCGTGAAGCTTCCCTTCACCCTCCAGCTTTGACAATGTCATTTGAATGAACTAACCTAAGGAAAAATGCTCCTTTCTTGCAGAATTCAGCTTCTGTCTGAGGGGTATGGGGCAGCGATGTGTGGCCGTTGCTTCCTAGGCACTTGGAGCCTCCTAAAGAGATCTGGCCCTTTGGATTGCCTCTCGTAAGTGAAGTGAATGCCAAAGCAGCTGGCCAGGCATTCATGCTTCTTTTTGCACAACAGTGATGCTCGCAGCATAGTTTACGCTATGCTGGGTGTTTTCCAAGCAAAGCCAATAGTCCCTTGCTCAAACTGCATATTTGGTGTTGGCAAAGTGATACGGGTAGGAAAAGAGGAAAAAGTCTGTGCTGCTGAAGCAACTTGTGGTGACTGCAGGTAGGTACAGCCCTGTGACCACAAATGCTGCTTTTTCCTACCTTCGTGCATTTTTATCCTCGTTGAACCTTAAAACCAAGCCAATGCTGTGGAGCAAATCAGATCTTTAATATAAAGACCTCTGAATAGAACAAAAAAAAGAAAAAAAGACTCAGTTGTTCCCTTTCATGGGTGGCCAACCATGCCCCTAAGCTATAGGATTTATCATCTACCACCACCTGGAGCCCTGAAACTCAAGAGGCACCTCATCTTCCCTCTCTTGGATTACCCTCAGTCCCTGTGCCCAAGCTGCTGTTCATCACCTCTCCACCAGCCCAGGTGTCTCTGACTGAGAGCCAAAGCAGGCTCCTCAGTCACACTTGGTACAAGAAGTTCCCAAAGTGCAGTTCATCAGCTGTAGGAAGGAAGCCACCTCCTCCAAGAGCACTGCACGTTCAGTGTATGACCCCACTGATCATACTATGATCCATCAAGTGCTTTCAACAGAGACAAACTTGGTCTTACAAGGACTTGATGTACAGGAAGATAGGCATTGTGAGCTTGAAAAAGGAGTTTTATTTTCATCACAAAGTGACTGTTATCACCTTGATGAAGGAAAAGTTGATGTGAAATGCTGATGTAACTGCTTGCGGCGAGTCTTAATATCTTTATTTCAGTATTTCATGCAGATAGAAGATGATGAAGCACAAGGAGTGATATCACTGAGAGAGGAGTTGCCAAAAGTATTGCAACACTGTCTAGTTTGGACAGCAGGCTCCTGAGCTGACTCTTTTTAGGCTGAAGGAAGAGCTCCTCTGCGCTTTCTGGACACTTCAGTAGGTGACTTGTCTCTGGGTCAATGGTCAACTGCAAAGAGAGCCTGTGCAAAGTGAAGAGCATTAATGCTGAACCCCCTGAAGTAAGGCTGAGCGGGAGAACATCCCTTGTAACCCAGCCTTTCACGCTTACCTGTGTAGCGTGTTCAGGGTGCCATTTCCCTCCCTGCTCATGGAGCACACTAACCCTACGGCTCCCCTTTGGAGGTAATCCTCTGCCAGTGTGTGTACAAGGGGCCAGAGGAGCTAAACTCATGGTTCTAACCTCCTTTAGTGGGAGTGGGCTACCCAGGAGTGGGGCAAGGAAAATGAATTCCTTACCAAAGGTAGCAATGTGTCCTGAGAAGTCTGAATTTTGGGGACAGAAAAGCACATGGCTGTGCTCCATGGTTCTGCATACTGACTTTGGCTTGTTGTCACCTTTCTGAATAGCTACCCCAGATGTCTGTTTCCATGAGCCACACATCTGTGGCCACATATAGGCTTGCTATTAGGGCTGTCAAAATTTGGTTTGTGCCTGCACCAGGGAAGGCAACTTGAATCCTTCACCCTAAGGCCACATCCCCCAACAAAGCATGAGCTCCTGGCAACATGTAACCTGCGTTGCAGAGCTGACCAGTTGTCTTTGCATCCAGCGAAGGACAGGGATGCATACCAGTAGGCTGGGACAGTTGCACCGGCACTGAGCAGGGCTGAGCCCTGGCCAGAACAGCATTTCCACCTCCAGTGAAGGGTCAGAGGTGGGAAACCTGAGTGACAACAAATACCACAGGATTTCGGCGTACCCTGTACTGTGAAAACCTCCCCAGATGCTTGTTTCACATTAAGTGAAATGCTGTTTAGATAAAATCAGGAGCTTTGTGTTTCTATTGACATTTAATATAAATGTTTTGGTAAGAAATAGTGTTTCGAAATGAATTTGTGCAACTTTCTGTTCTCACCCTTCAGCGACAGCATTTCAATCTTATCTAAATGCTTTCCTGAAAGGGAATTTCATTAAGATTCACACAGGCAGGAAATTTGCTTTTGAATGAAACGGTGACTTCTCCACCTGAAAATTTGTGATCAGTTCCATGTGGTGGCCCCAAGCTTATCTCTACTGAGTGGTTTCCCTGCTGCTGCTGCTCTCCAAGGAGCTGGTAGGCAGGAACCGGCTGGTCAGGGCTACCACAGCAAATGCTTACCTTGAGCAGGGACCCTATGTTGAAATGGATACGATTGCTGCGGCAGGTGAACAATAAATCAATTTGATCCTGAGTCGGGATTTTAATGGTGATGTGGCTGTTTAGTTTCGTGGTGATGGACTGGAAAGGTGGGCTGTGAGCATGGTGGCTGAAGTCATGCCACTTCCAGTGCTTCTGGCTGGCCCCTGCCTGGTCCAAGCAGATCCCAGTGCAGGGGTCCAGGGCGGCCCTGGAGACAAATGCAAAGCTGGATGAGTCCAGAGTCAACACCTTCCTGGTCCAAAATGCCATCTTTTGTCTGCAGTTGGACTAAACTTCTTATTTTTGCCATCCAAGAGTCACTGCTGGGACCTGATGCATGAGTTCAGGGAGTGGTTTTTGTTAATAGCTTTTGTCCTACAGTAAAAGCATGCTACAGAAATTGGCTGGCCCCTGGGAGAGCAATGAGTCCATGAAGGGCAGAGAAAATCCTCAGGCAGAGCGTGGGCTCTGTGTGTGTGTGAGTCCCCCTCTTCCTACTGCAGGTCTACATCTTCTGAAAGTCCCTGGACATGGTAATTTCTTTTGCTCTGGCAGCCTTTATGCTAAAAACAGGTCCTCTGTGCATGCGTGTGATGTTGTGCATGTGGCTGGGTACAGGAAATGGCCTTGCCAAACTACAAAGGAGAGAGAAATGCAGTGTGTGTGGGAAAACAGCCTGTATTTATGGCATACAAATACAAATCGATACTCCCCATCTCACAACAGCCTGGGTAGGTGGCTCTGGGTGCTGAATTATCTCCCCAGCCATGGCACTTGGGGAGTTTTTATCATTCACGGCATGTGTTACATTGAGGTTTTCCTGCCTAAGCGTGAAGAATTTGATTCTTACCAGGCTGTGAGAGCAGCTCGGCCTTCCCCAGCATTACATCGTGCTGTAGCTTGGAAAAAACAGCAGGAAAAAAAAATCTAACTTTGCAGCTGTGATGTTCTATAGCTCTGACCATGGACAAGCCTGAACTGGTCAGATGACATATCCACAGGCTGTCTGTTTTCCTTTATCAAACCTATCATATTCTTTTTATAAATATCAGTAGTCACTTAACATTACCCTTAATTTACAGGTGCAGGGAGGGTCGTAGCAGCCTGCCCCAGCTTGGTGGCAAGCTGGCAGCTGGTGCGTGGCTAACACTGATGGGGAGCATGTGGTCCAGTGGGGTCAGGAGAGACCCCTGACAGGGTTGGCGATGGTGTAGTGCTGCTAGGGATCACCTTGGTGCCGGGCTGTAAAAACCTGGCTGCTGTGTGATGGATGAAAGACCGACATGTCTGCAGGCGAATGGAAGTGTTATTTCAGAAGCTATTTAAAATGATTTGTAATAGCCAGTTAGACATTTAAGATGTCCATTAATTAGTCTCAGCACAGGGAGGACTTGTAAAATTGAGACAGGATTTACTGATTCCCCCAGATACTAGCTTTCTGAAGGGAAACTTTGGAGACTGGGGATGGGGTTGAAAATTAGTATTTGCTCAAATGCCAGCAGTTTTTACTAAAGCCATTGGTCACCTCATATTACAACTTAGACTGTAAGAAATTGGTCACCTAAGCCATTCTTTAGTGAGGAACACTCACCGGATATGAGAAACAAACCAGAAGCAATGTTGACCTCAACTGATGCTGGCTATTTTGGCTTCCCCTCGTGTGCAGATAAGCCCACGTTTTTCCAGCGTGGCTCTACAGGAAGCTGGTAAAGTAGATGCGCTCTCATCCCTGCACTGTAATGGGGCCAAAACACCTCCATGGCCATGTGGCTAACCTTGGCCAAGATCAACCCTCACGCTGGGATCTATGAACAGATGTTACCAGCAATTGAGATGGGGCAATCCACAAGTGCCCTCATGCTGTGCATGATGCCTGCACCCGGTACCTCGGTGCAGAACACAAGAAGCTACCGCTCTGGTGGGCTGCAGCACAGCCCTCCCTCCTTTTCATGCACTTTCACATAAGAAAAAATAAAACCGGAACAAAAAATGAAGGTGATTTCAGAGTGCCTGAAAGCCCTGGGGTGCCACCAGGGTGGGTTAGGGATGAGCTGGGACCTGGTGTCACCTCTAGGCTTGCACTTACCAGAGGTGCCTGTCAGGGTGGAAGCAGACCCCTTGGCTGTGGCTCCCAAAGTCAGTCCTGACCCCTGGGTGCCTGCTGTCCTCCAAGATGCAATAGATAAAGAGGGCTTCGTCGGGGAACGTGATGGGAATGGCTATGTTGCCTGACAGGTAGCTGAGAAATAGTTAAGGAAAGAGAAGCCCATAGAAGGCCCACAGAAAGCATGCTTTGTAAGAAAGCCACTGTGGGACAGCGTCTGGAGGGAAGTGACCCAAGCCTCCACTACTCTTCAGACAGCCAACCCTAAGGCAACCAGCTCTGTAGATCTCATTTCCTTGCAAGAACAGCACAAGTTGTGTAGCCAGCTCAGGAAGGTGAGGTTGGTTACCCCAAGGGAGGAGGGTCATGGTGACCCACCTCGAGGCAGGGCACTTCTGTGGCTGTCCCCCCACCCAAGCACTGTTGCTGCTGGGTACTAAACCTGATTACTTCCATCTAGGAACAGGGAAAAAAAATGTCTGTCCATCAGGATAACGTTGTCTTAGAGGCTCAGGAGAATGGCAGTGCTGCAGGAGCAAAACTGAGGTGGTGAGAGGCAAGTAGGGGTGTGGAGGGAGTGTCATGGGGATGCCTGCCTGGACACAGGGCATGGGGATGCTCTGCCCCAGGCCCTCCTCTCCCCACACTGTCAACCCCAGAGCACTGTCAGACCATCACACTTTGTGCTTTTCACCTATCCTTGGTTTTTTGTGTTTGTTTTCTTACTTTTTAATTAAATCCTTTCAAGTAACTGAGGAAAACTTATCCTTCACTTCTGTGTTTTCGCATTTCATGTACAAAGCTCAGCTCTTCTTATTTTATGCTCTCTGATGAAATAATTTGCCAAGAGCCCTCTTTCCATCAGACACACAAGTGATTTATCCTGCAACATACTGACAAGTGAAATAGAAACATTTCTTTGCTAAGGGCTTAGCTCCCAGCATTACAAGGCAGCTGGGTTTAATGCTTTCTAATAGGAATAAGCAGCATTACCACCTGCTTCTCCAGGAAGAACGGAGAGCAGCTATGAGAGGGGGGAAGTGGGGAGACCTTGATGTTCCCTTTTAGCACCATCATTACAAGCAGCAGCTAATTCTCATGTGCTGAAAGGGGACGTGCTTGGGTTTTGTCTGTTGCAGGGACCTGAGGGACTTGTCCGCAGAAGGTCCCAGGTGGAGGCATTTACATACATGTGAAGTGGCTGACTCCAGCCCTAACTGCGGCACTAATTTATAACCTGATAGATGCACATTTTGGCTCTCTAGAATAGCTAAGAATTACTTCCTGGTTGTAAGGGATGGAGGGGAACAAAAAAGCCACAAACTGATGATTTTGTTCCTGCTCTCATTTTTTAGGCTTTTTATGAGGCTAAAAAGAGACGGTCCCAGGCAGGAGGATTTGCTATCCCTATATTTCAGAAGGGGAGAGCAGTATAATGCATTTCTATGCTGAAAATAAAAAAGCCAACAAAATTACTGATTGTGTGATAAATCACAGGTAATTTTCTTGCACACCTGCAGAAACTGTAATGCTTTCTTGTTTGGGAAGGGAGAGGAGAGGGATGGGAGGAAAAAGAAGAGCTGTGCTTTGGGGGCCTGAGCTGGTGAGGTGTTCCCATCCAGTCCCTGGCTGATGAGGCAGGCCACCAGTCTCTGTTTGCCCTCCCAGAGACACTGGAGCTGGGACAACAGGCCTTGGAGAGCTGCTTCTCTTGGCAACTAGAGTGGAGGGGACACCCCATCCCTTTCTGGACACAGTGGTGATGTCCTACTGATGAATTCAAGGCTTCCTGGACCCTGTAAAACTTTTGGTTGTGCTGTTAAATTGTTGGACTAGGGCTTGGCCTGGGACAGGGAGCACTCCCCCAAGTGATTCCTGGCTGAGGAACCTGGATCTGACCCTGCTAGGCAGTTTGAACAAGGCAGCCTAATTTGGAGGGTAAGAGAGATGAATGATATGGAAGTGAGTAGACCAGGTTCTAAGGCTTCAGTTAGGGTGGAGATCACTGACTGCTGTTGTTCAGCCTTCAAGCTGCATAGGATGTAAACCCATTTATCATGGGCATCATCCCAGTAAAACTGCAGGGACACCAGACTCAGTTTTCCATCTCAGCCATGAACACCTGATTAAGTCCATCTTCAAACAGCCACAAGCTGGTATGTCCCATCAGCTTAGTGCAGCCACTGATAATAATTTTAACATTTTGCTGAATCAGGTTCTTCTCCATATTTCACAGGAGATATCTAAATGTACTTGACTGGAACCGTAGGACTCTCAGGGGATATGAGCAGACCCAACACTATACAGCTCTCTAGAATCCCTACCTGAAAAGCAACAAGAAGAGATCCAACAGGCTACACTCACCTTTCAGTGTTCTGCAACAAACTCACTGTCTGACTCCATCAGGTCTTCTGGAGGTGCTGATGTCAGTTGGTGTTTTTTGAAAGATGCTGTTTTCAGTCTGACAGCATATTTATTTTGTTTTGAGAGTATGAATGATATTCTGGTCCCTGAAAAAAATTTTAGAAGGTTTTTGTTGAGGAGAAGGTGATGCAGCTTTATTTCTCCAAGCCTTGTGTCATGGATTACTTGAAAAGGAGAGGGGATGGAAGGAGGGACTGAGGAGTTTTTGTGTGTTTTGCCTTGTTTGAGGAGAAATAAATGGAAAGAGAAAATCTAACCTAACTAGCATGGGGTAGACTCTGTGATGCTGCAGGATGGCTTTCCTAAGGGATGTAAGGGGTCTCCTTGCTTAAAACAATGAAATGTCCTGCCCATGAGCAGCTGATAATTACTCATAGCAAATGATGGGTTCGATACGAACGAGCAAGTCTCTTCCATACCATCTCCTACTACTCTCAACCAGACGATGTATGGCCTGGAGATGACAGGCTTAGCAGGCAGGGAATTATGCAGACCTGTGTTTTGAGAAACCATGAAGGCCCCTGGCCACGTGTAATTAGGATTATGGTACCTTTTACTACACAAAGGGCTGCAGTCTCTGCTTCTTCTCTAGGTGCGCTGCAGCTACCACATGCTTCTGTCTCCAGGACAAGCCCAGCAGTCACAGCAACTCACTAGCAAGGGTACTTACAGGCAAGAAATCTCAGATACTGCTGCTAAAGCCTTATTCATCCAACTTAAGATAAAAAAAAAAAAAAGGGAAGTTAAAAATAAAACAAATTGTTGGCTAATGACACCACCCACATAATCTAAAGGAAAAAAAAATTACCATAGGATGTTATATCAGGATTCACCTGAACAATGTAGATGTCTGCATATGAGATTGTCACCTCAGATGGCTTTTATAGTCAAAGAAGAGAAGTGGGAGATCCATCTCATTGCAGGTCTGACAAACTGTGTAGTAGAAATGCCAGTTTCCCTGCCCTTCAGTCAAGGGGAGCTGCAGGTGATGGGGGGAAGACATGGGTATGGGCTTGTGGAAGTAAGGTGAGTCCCAGCCCTTGGGACATTCTGCCCACACATCTCATCACATGTGTGGCTGGATGGTCTGCCCCGCTCCACCTGTGTGCCATGCCCCTGACTGCCACTCTGGCCTCTCAGGGCAAAACTTGGTTAGTGTGACTGGTGGGACCAAGTGCTGCATGCCATGTACGCTGCTGACCCCTGCAGAGCCAGAAGACAGACCCTACCCAAAAGGCTCAAACCAGATCCTACCTGGAGACCTGAGTGGCACTTGATCCTCATACTGCCCCTCTTGTACCCAAGGGAAATTTCAGTGTGGGCCGTCGCTCCCATGAAGGTATGATGGCACTTACAAGTCAGACCCCAAAGGACCAAAAATGGTGGGAGAAAAGGGGCAACAGCAACAAAGCATGGATAACTCAAGTGATGCAGTCCGGTCTCTGCCCACCTTGCTGAGACCAATGTGCCCTGGGCATGGCCACCCATGGTGTGCCCTGGGAAAGATGTGTCCCCAGGGGGGCGAAACAGGAGTTAAACCCTTCTTCTGCTACTGAGCAGCCTGGGAAGAGGTTGGGAAGTCACATCCACGTCCACCAAGGCTGCTGGGTGTGGGGACTGAAGCAGCTGTGGTGGGAAGGTGTGCAAGGGCTGTGCAAAGGGAGGGAGGCCCCAGATGGGGTCAGATGCCTTCAGAGTCTCTTGGGAAAGAACAGTTACCCAGGATTTACCTTGGGAAAACCTTTTACCATCTGGGAAAACATGTGGCCCCATCCCTCTTTCTAGGGATCTTCCTAATCTGTGAATGTCAAACCTTCAATGCCAGAAGTGCAGATATAGAGCAGCTGATGGCTGCTGAGTCCTCAGCTCTAGCTGCTCCTTATCAAGCCATGCAATACCTTTCTAAGGGCCCTACAGTGAAGATAAGCTGTGTGAGGACTCTCAGGCATGTATTGCCTTCAGAGCACTGAACCATCCTGGTCCAACATTTCATTCTGGCCCTGTTCAGCACTGTTGCATGCTCAGCACATCCTGCCTGGGGGAGGCAGTGGATCTTTCCTGCCAGTGGTACCAGTGTAGGGCTGACATGAGGATGTCTCAGTGCTTGTTGGTGAATTTGGGCAGCAGTGCAATTCCACAGATAGGTTCCCACCAGTGAAATTCCCTGGGACTGGAGTGAAGGGACCTGGTGATGGGGCTTCTTGCCTCCCATCAGGGCCTGGGGCTGCTCTAATTCAGTCCCTTACTGTTGCAGCAGTTTCTTTTTGATGCTGCTTCTCAGCTCAGCTTGGGAAGGGTTGGCATGGGGAGTGATGTCCAGCTCTTCCTCCACTTCATCTTCGCTCATCAGCTCTTGGATGAAAGTGTCAAACACTTCCTTAGATGTCTTGCAGCAAAAGAGCTGTGGGGTGCAGCGTCCATCAGAAGTGGTGGGGCTGGCATAGGACATAAATGCAGCTGGCATGTTTATGCCTCCTTCCTAAGAGCTCAGTGGAAAGTTATAGTTGTTTTTCAAATGAAAATGTGAACAGCTTGTTAACTTGGTCCTCTTCTAGCATTCTGTGAAGTGAAAAAAAAAGGGCAAAGAAAGGCTTTAAGCTTTTTTAAAAGACTTAAAACTTTAAGACTTTTA
Organism: Strix aluco; assembly: GCF_031877795.1. Taxonomy (NCBI): domain Eukaryota; kingdom Metazoa; phylum Chordata; class Aves; order Strigiformes; family Strigidae; genus Strix; species Strix aluco. Next base: position 106,020,573 of record NC_133932.1, read on the forward strand.
AAACAAGTTTTAAAAATTAGCTCCTGTCTCTTCTTTAAAAACAAACCCCTGAGAAACTACATTAATAAACAAGACACTCAGTTTTTTAGGCAATCTTGATATGGAGAAACTTCAAGGGAAATGAGAACGTTTGCATTTTGGAAAGGAAAAAACCCTTTTTTTTTTGCAAAGCATTTGTGATGGAAACAGTCATTATTAGCTCTCCTCCTTCCTGATAATTGCTCAAAAGTGGCTTAAGTCTGATTTAGCTTTAAAGGCCTTTTTCCTCTCTATAGTATTTATAGTAGTCATCCTGATGCCTTCTACCGTGAGCAGTCATGTCGCTTAAATCCACTCCATCTTGCCTCAGGTTACTTTCTGGGTGGGTTTTCCTTTTCCATCAGCCAGCTGTGGTCCAGGGCTGGGTGGGCTGACTGATGGTACAAACTCTGATGCCACCAGTACCGATGAATGACACCCATACATTTTTGCAGCGTACTCTGATTTTATTTTCATGCATTGTGGGTTTGTACTGGTCCAGCTACATAGGTTGCTGCCACTGCTATTTATACAACTATGCTATGTCTGTGATCCCAATCTCCCTTTCTGGTGGTGATAAGAGATATTATTTAGTACTTCTTCCTTTCAAAAACCTCCCATTGAAAAAGGAGGGCAAAGACCTAAATGAAATGGGAAATTTTTAACAGCAACTGAAGGGACTGATTTTATACCCATCACTGCACCATGGCTGTGCAGACATGTCCACCACGCTGGTGTGGTCCACCAGCAGTGGGCTGACATTGGGCACACCACACAGCCATTCCAGCCTCAAATCTTAACCTTAAACAAACAAAGGCTGAAGACACAGCTGAAACCCTCGGCCATGACAGAGGAGCCCCCAGCACTTGCCAGTCTCTTGCTTCAGTCCCCAGAGCGGGCAGTGGCATGACCACCAGCCAAAAGGTTGGGATGGAAATAGAGACTTCTGTCTTTGTGTTTAAGGTGACCAAGTGTCTTCTTTGCTCAGACAAGGAGGGAGTTGATGGCTTCAATATCAGTGGGTCTGCCACTGGTCTTCTCTTGAATTTCTGTTTTACTTTGTGGATCTGTGAAACCAGTAAGGTTTTTCATGTGAATGCACATTAATTTTACCAGGAGAGACAGGTCTTCCCACATCTAAAGATCCACTTTGTGCCTGCATCACTGATGCCTACTCTTTTCTTGTGTCATCAAATGGGTCATGGTTTTCTGATGGGTCAAGCTTAAGTACTGTGTGCAGTTCTGGGCCCCACGATTTAAGAAAGATGTTCAGGTACTCAAATGTGTCCAGAGGAGGACAACAAAGCTGGTGAAAGGGCTGGAAGCAATGTCCTGTGAGGACTGGCTAAGGACTTTAGGCTTGTCTAGTTTGGAGAAAAGGAGGCTGAGGGGCAACCTCATTGCTCTCTGCAGCTTCCTGAGGAGGGGAAGTAGAGAGGGAGGTGCTGAGCTCTTCTGCCTGGAATTCAGTAACAGGATGTGTGGGAATGGTTCAAAGCTGTGCCAGGGGAGGTTTAGACTGGACATTACAAAACATTTCTTTACCAAGAGGGTGGTCAAACACTGGAACAGGCTTCCTAGAGAGGTGTTTAAGAGGGATTTGGACAATGCACTTAACAAGAAGCTTTAACTTTTGGTCAGCCCTGAGTTGGTCAGGAAGTTGCACTAGATGATCATTGTAGGTCCCTTCTAACTGAAAATATTCTATTCTATTCTATTCTATTCTATTCTATTCTATTCTATTCTATTCTATTCTATTCTATTCTATTCTATTCTATTCTATTCTATTCTATTCTATTCTATTCTATTCTATTCCATTCCATTCCATTCCATTCCATTCCATTCCATTCCATTCCATTCCATTCCATTCTGTCACTTAAAGGGGAGAGCATCTGCCCTTTGGCAGCAACTGGAGCAATTTTTGTTCTGTTATCAGACAAGAAATACTATTGTCCTTTCTCCTCTCACAGCTGCAGGAGAATCAAACAACCTCTGCAGAGCATTTTTCTGGAAGCCACATGCCTTTTCTGGAAGGCATCTTGCCAGAGAGCTGGCAAATCCTGCACGGCCTGGCTCTAAATGCAGCAACAAGAAATTACCAGGGTTGGAGAGGAGAGTGAAACATGCTTGGCGTGAACCCACAGCTCCGAGGTGCACCACCGGACAAGCATGAGAAACCCTCCACCAAAGCTATTAACTTTCTCATCTGAATTAATTTCATGCTCACTTCCAGTGCCAGAGTGATGCTCAACCTACAAATAACATCTTTTGCCTACAAATAGCATTGGCAATTCTCCAGCCTCTTCCCCCAAACAAGGATGCACCCAGCAGAAAGAAGAATTCCTCACTGTTGTCCCCCTGGCACCGACCTGCTGGCAGGCACTGCTGCAAGTTGCTGCTCCCTGGGAAAACACCGTCACTGAAAAAGTGCTTCTCAGGGTAATTCCTGGTTACTGGCTGGCTGGGTCTCACCTCACCCAGGTGGAGGGCGGTCACAGTCATCCTATCATCCTCATACTCTCCTCTCGTGGACCAGCTTCTCTTCTGACTCTAGCCTTGGACTCCCTTGAGCAAGCTCAACAGATTCCCATGAAGCTTATTGCAAGAAAGAGTTACCAGTTAGCTCCTATTTGTTCAAAGTGATGTCTTACAAGTTTGTGTGCAGCACTTTTCTCAGAGAAAGGCTTTGCCATCCACTGCTTCCCCTCTGCCTCCTCCCCTGGGACCCCAGGACTTCTGCATGCCTCTTTGTGCCAGGGCCCAGCTTCAGCAAGAGAAAGGGCCACCATAACCCTATCATCTCCTACTGGTCCTGTACAGTCTGGTGGAGGGGCTAGACATGCATCCCAGCAAGCGGCATCACCCCCCTCCATCTATTTCTGCAAGGGGAAAGGAAGACGTGCTGGTTAAGCACACCATCCATCCCCAGAAGCACCAACTGATCTCTAGTTGCATCCCAAGAGCTTGGGAGGCTACATTTCTTCCCTCTTCTTGGGACCTGGCACTTCAAATTTGAGAGGGAAACCTGCTAAATTAGCCTAAGCACTGTCCCATGCTTCTGAAATATTCATAAATAATCTCAAAATAGAAGTGAGCAGGGAGACAAGAAGTTTGCTGATGATATTCAGGGTGGTTGAGGCAAAGGGCTGACTGTGAAGAGTTGCAGAAAGACCCTCATGGCACTGAATAAAATGGTAATAAAATCACAGATGAAATCTGATGTAGATAAATGTAAAGTGATGCGCATGGGAAAAGACAATCCTAGCTTTACATACAAAATAATGGGCTCTGAGCTAGCTATTTCCACTTGGGAGAAAAATCTTCAGGTTATAAGAGATAGTTCTATGCAAATGTCAGCTCAACACTCAGTAACAATCAAAATAGCAAACAGAAAGCTAGAAATTATTAGGAAAGGAGGAGAGAGCAAAACAGAGGAAATCATTATACTGCTGTATAAATCCATGGGCTCCCATCTCTTGAATACTATTGTGCAGTCCTGATTCACCAATCTCAAATATGATATAGAAGAAATAGAAAAGTTACAGACGAAGGCAATTGAAGATGATCAAAGGCATAAAAGGGCCTCCATTCAGGGAATGAATGAATAGATTAAGACTTTTTATCTTGGAAGAAAAAATGACTGAAGAAGAAATATGACCGAGTTTTGTGATGGAAAGAGTGGCGTGACTGGGGAACAGCTGTTCACATTATTCAGTGCTCTTCAAAGGAAGAGAGTCATCATCAAAGAAAACTATCAAGTGACAAGTTCAAAATAAACAAAAGAGATTTTTAGCTGTGGCACTCCTTGCCATAGGGTACAGTAGATGTATAAAGTTTGCATAGGTTCAATAGGGTGGAAACTAATCAATGAAAGAAGAATCCATCAAGGGTTATTAAATGCAGAGATGGTGTCTACAGTTAGGAGGTTCCTGAGTCACAGACCACTAGGGAAATGGAGAGTATTCTGGGAAGCATAAATAAATGTTTGCTCTATTTTTGCATTGCTTCCTGATCATCTGCTGGCTCTTGTCCAGGATGCTGAGCCAGGCTCACTTTGGGCTTGACCCTTTGCAGTTGTCCTGCATTTCACACCATTTCTCCCACTAAGGCAAAGCAGCTTAAATGTAGCCCAAGGTGTTTGGTGCTGCTGCCTGTCACCACTTCTGATGCAGCCCCCTGCATCACAGAGATATAGCTGCTCGGTGACTTTCCAGCCTGAACACACCAGGCACAATTTTCAGCTTAATAACCCTTCCACCGAGACCTGCGGGCAGATGCACCCCTTTTTCTTTGGCTCCCAAACCGAAAGCTTCTGTAGGCCAATCACTTCAGAGCACAGACCCTTTCTCATGGGATACCGCCACTGTGGAGGGCAAAGCAGTGACCTCTGTGGCTGTCTCTGGGAGCCCTGAAGCAGACCTTAGTGATTGAGGGAGAGTATCAAGCCACCTGAGTGCTGGCTGTCTCCAACAGGCACAGGGACATAAGGCAAAAGGCATACCCGGCAGAAAGCTGGCTTGCAACATCTCCTCCCATCACCAGGTCTGGGACCTGCAGAAACCTGTCCAGTCCACCTTCTCCTGCATGGACAAGTCTTCTCCGCAGGTCCTCAGCTGGAGGCCAAGTTGTTCTGAAACACGGCTGATAACTAAGGGATGTGCCTCATGCTCCATCCCTGATGGGCACCTCACCGTGTGGTGGAAATGTGACCTGGCAGTGGCTGTGTCTCAGAACAAGGATGTTTTGTGGCAGTCAGGTCACCCTCCCTTAGCCTGACCTGGATCATCTTGGTTTTTGTCATTCCAAGGCAGCATTCAAAGAGTGGTTCCTGTTCTGCTTATGATGCATGGTTACAAATGATGGGAGCGCAGAAGAAATAAAATGTGCAGCAGTGTCTCAAATGGTCAGTCCAAATCTGAGTCATTCACACAAGTTTTCCCCGACTAAATTAAAAACAAACACTTGGATGTTCCGATGACACAATATACAAGTGCCTCTTCTGGCTGAAAACTTAACAACTTAATGACAGGGACATTTTATGTCCCTGTGCACTTTTCCAAGGTTGCCTTAAAAGCCATGCCTTGGCTGTTTACCAGCTGATGGATACAAACTAGGAGCCTCGCTTTGTACCTCCTTTCCAGCTAGAAATGAGAATGAGGGATAGTGGCTATTACAAGATAATCACACCATGGGGGAAAAGTCCTGAGCTCTAGTATCTCTGTTCTCTAGATCAGGGCACTTACCTTGCACTTGGCCAGCCATTGGCAAAGATTGTCAGACCAGGCTGGCTTGTCACTCTCAGCATTTAGGAGCCTGCCCTATTTCTGGAGGCAGCTGCATCATCCAAGCAGCCTCATGTTAACATTGCATGCTCAGCTATATGGAGGTGAAGCTTATTTTCTGAAAACCTAACTTTTTCACCTATATGGCCTAATTTAAAGTAAATGTAAGGCCAAATTCTATTCTTATTGACACCTGTGCTATTTTGCAGTGTCTCCAGAGGGGTAATGATGATATCTGTTGAAACAGGAGGACAATTGAATATCTGTCTGGTCAATTGATCTGCAGAAGAGGGAGCACAAAAAAGCTCCATTACACGCACTGAAGCAAATAATCTGATAGTGATAATTAAGGAAAAAACCTCAACCAACCCACATTTCTTGGTCCTAGATTTCCATTAGGAAGGAGTCCCTGCTGTGTTTGGTTCTGTAGGATAAGAAGGAAGATGAGAACCTTGAATGAAGAGTGCCAACTGCAAGTGGGCAAGAGCAGGAAACCCCAGCTCTTAGCTGCAACCTGGGGAAACCAGTTGGTTTCCTTGCTCCCTTCCCCTTCCTCTTCATCTTCCTCCTCCTCTTCCTCTCCCTTTTCCTTTTCCTTTTCCTTTTCCTTTTCCTTTTCCTTTTCCTTTTCCTTTTCCTTTTCCTTTTCCTTTTCCTTTTCCTTTTCCTTTTCCTTTTCCTTTTCCTTTTCCTTTTCCTTTTCCCCTTCCTCTTCCTCTTCCTCTTCCTCTTCCTCTTCCTCTTCCTCTTCCTCTTCCTCTTCCTCTTCCTCTTCCTCTTCCTCTTCCTCTTCCTCTTCCTCTTCCTCTTCCTCTTCCTCTTCCTCTTCCTCTCCCATTGTGGCTACTCCTTCTCCTCCTTGGGGGTCCCCACCTGTCACTGACTGGGGGTCCTGCTGCCGCCAGGGTGCCCCCCAGCACCACAGCCAAGCCGATGAGCCCGGGCAAATCCTGACCTGGTTCACAGCGCATGAACTGCCCCTGTGCCACTGGTGCTGGAGGGAGTTTTTAGCCACAAAAGGCAGACTGGGCACCCTACGGCCACAGGCTTCATGCATGGGCTGCCAGGGTGACATTGCTGGCACAGGATCCTCACTCTCACGTTGGCCTCATTTTAAGGTATTCGCGCTGAATAATACATGCTACTTGTGGAGAAAGGTGAGTATTTCTGTGCAGGGGAAATTTGGCAGTTCTGAATACTGAGCAGCCATTTTCTCAAAGCAGTAGGATTGAACCTGGTAATCAACCCTATTAGCATTAAAAGGAACTGTCTAAATGTCAAGCCAGGTTCAATAAATAAGAACTAACACATTTAGAAATGGCTTAGAAAGGGGAATTAAAAGTTTTGCTGCTAATTATGTTTCTTATTTTAGATTTGCTGTCAGTTCTAGATCTTCCATTCAAATGAAACAATCATTTGCTGCCAAGATGAAGGAAATGAGATGGTCTGAAAGCTGAGGGTGGGCAAAGCTGTTGGTATACAATAGAGGGCTAATGGGGACCTCAGTCCCTCTTGCAAGCCCCTGGGAGCACTGTAAAGATGGGGTCAGCATACCCTTCAGTCAGGTACTTACCAGCCTTCTGTTACTGTGGGTCCCAGATCCTCTGATGCCTCTTGATCCCACCAGAATCCCACAAAGGAGAGGAGGGCATGCTCCTCCTACCAGCTGAAGGCATGCAGCCCAGGAGATAGGCAAACAGAAGCAGGGAGTACACCTTGCTGGAGGCACATTTTGTAAGCAGCTTCAGAAATCGCTGCCTGTTTTAACAACCAACCCTCGTCTGGACCAAGCCACCACCAACACTGCCTGAATGGAAGTGGCTTACCCACATCTGATGCTTTGATGCAGTAATGACATATAACTGATACTGATGGCAAAGGCTAATACACTCTGCCCCATAATGTCCCCCCAGTCAATCATGCAATATTCTGTTATTGGAAAAACTCATTTTTGCCCCTCTGATGGTAATCAGTGTATGCCCTGAAGCACAAGACTTGATAGCCTGTGTAATTTGCAACCTAGCTAAGTGTAACTGCAGATGTTAATCCTATTTATACAAATGCCTGACAAGCAAAAGTAGGGATGGAGGAACCAGCTGCAGCGTGGGGGAAGGCATAGAGCCAGATTTCCAGGAATTCTCCTCCTGCAGATTTTAAGATGATGCACCCCAGTGATGGGAGACCAAGAGGTTTGGGGTGGGCAAAGGAATGTATCACAGGCAGCGACGCTGCAGTTGTGTCCCTCCTTTTGTCTGGTATCTGTTCTGGAAAATGCTGGAGCAGACCACACCATGGAGCACAGCCCTTGCTCTGGGCAACGACTCTCTACCTAACAAATGTGTGTCAATGCTTGTTGTGAAAATAAAAAACCAAAAAAAGAAAAAAAAAAAGAAAAAAAGAAAATAATATCTTCTTTCTGCCCTTTTCCCTTTTCTCTCCAGAATGAGCACTTGCTATCCCAAACAGAAAGGAAGTACCCAGGTCTTTCTTTCATTGCCTGATTCCTCTGAGGACTGCAGATATCCAGACAGGAGAAGAAAAGAGGAGTTACCTTCTCTGCACTATTTTGTCACCAAACTTTCAATGGACAACCAGGAGCATTGTCTTGCTGAGCTTATTTATATCCCCTGCTCTCTGGAATCAATCATTCTTCACTTTGCAGTTTTCATTTTGCAATTTTTCTAAATTTGTTCTCCTCCAAGTTTTGCTTCTAATTTATATCCACCTCCCCTTTAAATGTCTCACTCTGTTTTTCCACCACCCTCCCCACACTCTACCTCTCTCCTAAACCCTGTTCATGTTTTCCTCTCCTCCCTGGGGTCTGTCCTCGTTAGTTTTTCATTCAGATCCCCACAGCTACTTTTTCCTTCTCTAGTCTCATATTTCTTGCCCTCTTTCTCAGATTCGCAGTTTTCTTTCTTTCATCCCCTTTCCTAACTTTCTCCAAACCATACGTTTTTCTTGCCTCCTGTGGTCTCTGACACTCTATGTCCCACCCAACTGAGATGTGGCAAAACTGAAACTCACTGAAATTGGGGAGGAAGACCATGGGAGGAAGAGGGCTGCGACCCTTCATTTTAAGGCTGGTACTCCCAGGTATCCACTTGACCCTTTCATAGAGGCTAACTCTAGCATTCTGACAAAAACGCTCCCATTCACATTTCCCTCCTCATTTTTTTTATGGCCCTGGATGACTAGACAGGATAACTTCTCCTCCATGGCCACCAAACAGTGCTAATCTCTGATCTACAGCACTAAAAGGCGGATTTCAAACGTTTTAATCATTCTTATGAACAGAATGGTTTTTAGTTTAGCCTGAGATTATCAAAGGATGGAAGACGGGCACCTAGAAAACTCAGGTTTATCTCACAGTGGCTACAATGATTCCAGATATCACACTGTACCTTGCTCACACAGTTCTGCTTTGTTATTCTCCTCTCTGTCCTCAGCCACTGCCTCTTCCTTGGTTTCGGCTGGCCCCTTGCTCTCTCTGGCCTTGGGGTACAACTTGGTGTCCCTGGAGAGCACCTCCATGGCTGGAGGGAAGAGCAGAATTTCCCCCACCATAAGGACACGATGCTGAAACTGCTTCTGCACTGTTGCAGGCTCCGAGGGCTGCCAGATGGGGTGGGGACCATGCGCCCCTGCTGCCACCAGCCTGGGTGGAGGGGAATGGTGAGCATGACCTGCCTCTGAAAATACCTTTCCTGGGCCTTTTGAGGAGGGTATCTCGTGGATCAGGAGAACTGTGTGAGCTAAACCAAGGCCCAAGGTCATCCCTGTAAGTGAAATGCCTGAATTAGGAGCCTAATGTTGTCAACAGCAAGGAACAGGCACCTCCAGCAAGTGATTCAGAGGAGTAGGCACCTAGCTCAGGAGGAGTGAGTTACCCACTCCTAAAAGGGCAGGAAAAGGTATTTCCTCACCTCACCAGGGTGCAATGAGACTTAAACACATTAAATAACATATTCCGGGTGAACTACACTCTCAAGTGATGCTCAGTTTCTCTATTTGGCTGCTCATTACTGAAAATACCCTCCTAATTGCATGGTGCGGGACTAAACTGTGGAAGGAAGGGTTGTATATTCAGAGAGGCACAAATCTGCTCCTGTGACAGGTGGATACTCGCACTGGTGATGGTTATCTGTGCCTGCAACCACTCACTCCACCTGAGTGGAGTGAGGAGTGGGAGGTAGGGAGGTTGCAGAAAAGTCCCAATTTCTAGGAATTCACACCTTCAAGTGAAAGCTCACCAAACAAGTCTCTCAGGCCTTACAGAAGAGAAAGGTTTAATGTCAGCAAGCCTGGGCTTTGCAGGAGCTGTGACCCACGGATGACAACTGTCACATCGGGACAGGAGGGACCCAGTGTCACAGGGACCCAGCTGCCAAGCAGCGTTTGCAGCCACGGATTTCCCTGGCTTTGCTCCCCTCCTAACAGCCCTGCAACACCCAGCACCTCCACCCTGATGTGTTACTGATGGCACCATTCTTTGTCCTGAAGGATCAATGAAATAGCAGCATTTCCCTGGTCTTATTCCAGGTTTAGCTAATCTAAAGCAAACACCAAAAACCCCCCATAACTAAATCAAGGGAAACCCAGCTCCATGACTATTTAATTAAGAATGATACCTCTGGGAAACATCGTTATAGACTACACTGAACTTCTTGTGCTTTGTTTTCCTGATGTTTATCTATAGGGTTGCCTTCCACTTGGGCAAGAAACATCAGATGCACTAAGAGCACACTTGTGAGTGCATGCAGTGCTTTACCTCACCAACACATCCTTTCTGCCTGGTTACACTGAGTCTTGTTTGCTCTTTAGGCTGTGACAGCTTGGCCCCGTTGCACATTTCCATAGCTGCAGGAGCCCCGACTGCATCCAAGAGCCCCCACTTGCTGTGGTTCCAGCTGCAAGGTCTAAGGACAGCAGAGAGGATGGGCTGGCAGAGGATGGTAATATGTTTAAGTGTATCCATTAATATAGATGCAAAAGAACAGATGAACATTTGGGCACATTTGCTGCTTTCTTTCAGAGCTGAGAAAGAGTTGGTACAGCCAAGAACACAGTTTCCACCCCAACTGTATACTACAATTGGTCTAATAAAAATGTATTTCGTTTGCCTACAAAAATCTCTTTTCTGGGCACTTTACAGCTGTAAAGCATGTTGTTTTCTATTCCTGGCTTCCTTTAAAAGGCCAGATCTTGCTGCTTATATTAGAGAATGCATCAGACACATGGTACAGCCAAGTGAGCACTGCTGTAGGAGTCTTCACATTATAGTTTTCTAGGCTTGATCCTCCATGCACATAAATTGATTTTACACTCATGGTACTCCTGGGACACCCAGGCAGCTGTTTCAGGTTTTTGCCAGTTTAAGTAAGATTAGGATTGGGCCCAAGAGCTTGTGTGCCTTGCAACAGCCTACGTGTTGCAGGTGCTTTTATCTCGGTGAACTCACATCTGTGTTTCCAGAGGACAAAGAGTAGGACTGGGATCTGCAACTGGCATGAGTGCAAAAGTGGTGGTTAACTGTGGGAATGAACAAGTAAACTCACATGAAAACAGGCAAAACTGGTTTATAATCTGGTTGTGATGCACATGTCACCAAGTAGCATTTGGTCCTTTTAGCATCCCTAAGACCATGTGCAGAGGATTGTTTGGTCGAAAAAGGTGTATTAAAACCAGAACATTAATGCCCCTCATCTTAGTCTTCTGTGAGCTTAAGGCTGCTCCTGCCACACACAGCCTCTGAGCTCTTCTTCGCCTCTCCTATTACTGAAACAGCCTAAACATCATGTTTTAGTTATAAAGTGAGTTTAGTGGATGGAAGGGTGGGAGGGGAAGGGGGATTAAATTTACTGCTTCAGTGACTACAGATCTGAAATAAATCTCCGATTCAATGATAGATCAATAACACCAAGATTGGGTTTAAATTATTAATAAACTATGAGAAACGAGGATAATTATTCTATGAGTCACAGCTCTCTAATGCACTGCACATTTTTTCCCTGAGACATCTGCATTGAAGCACGACCTGCCTATCTTTTGGCAGAAAGCTGTAGCCAAGAAGTTAATGTTTTTTGTTTTGCTAGCTAAGCATTTCATAAACTCTTGTGGGTTGCGACAGCCTAATGACAACACTGTGCTTCTCTCACAGAGAAACCCTTAGGCCAGACTCCCCTAGAACATGTAGGTGTCTCATGTGTCCCTGGAAGTAAATGTGATTGATTTGAATCACATTGGTGAATGGTTCAAAAGGCCCTCAAATGTCCTTCTGAACCTGGATGACTGAATTTGGAGAGGTTGTGTTAGCCTAAAAGGAGATGCTGGCCTTAAAAAGTGACCTTGGATGGTTGCAAGAGGCCCATCTTGCTGGTGGCAACAAGGATGGACAACCTCAGGAGGCAGGAAGGGGAGGAACAGCTTTTGCACATTTGATGTGGTTGACATGCTGGAAGGAAGTGATGCCATTCAGAGGGATTTTGACAGGCTGGAGATGTGGGACCATGCAAACCTCATGAAGTTCAACAAGGCCAAGTGCAAGGTCCTGCACATGGGTTGGGGCAATCCCAAGCGCAAATCCAGGCTGGGCAATGAGGGGATTGAGAGCAGCCCTGAGGAAAAGGACTTGGGGGTACTGGTGGATTGAAAACAACTATGAGCCAACAATGTGCACTCACAGCCCAGAATGCCAGCCGTATCCTGGGCTGCATCAAGAGAAGTGTGGCCAGCTGGTCAAGGGGGGTGATTCTCCCCCTCTACTCTGCTCTCGTGAGGCCCCACCTGGAGTGCTGTGTCCAGCTCTGGGGCCCCCAACATAAGAAGGACATGGACCTACTTGAGTGGGTTCAGAGGAGGGCCACAAAGGTGATCAGGGAGCTGGAGCACCTCCCCTATGAGGACAGGCTGAGAGAGCTGGGTTTGTTCAGCCTGGAGAAGAAAAGACCCTGGGAAGACCTTATAGTGGCCTTCCAGTACTTAAAGGGGTCTACAGGAAAGATGGGGAGAGACTTTTTATCAGGGTGTGTAGCAATAGGATGAGGGGTAATGGCTTTAAACTGAAAGAGGGTAGATTTAGACTAGATATAAGGAAGAAATTCTTTCCTGTGAGGCACTGGCACAGGTTGCCCAGAGAAGTTGTGGCTGCCCCCTCCCTGGAAGTGTTCAAGGCCAGGTTGGACGGGGCTTTGAGCAACCTGGTCTAATGGAAGGTGTCCCTGCTGATGGCAGGGGCGTTGGAACTAGATGATCTTTAAGGTCCCTTCCCACCCAAACCATTCTATGATGATTCTGTGAGACTTTGCTTGTAGACTGCAATGACAGTACCATCGAAATGCTTGTGAACTTCAAGTGAAGTTCACTTCATTCCCCTTTTTCAGGCAGAAAGAGAAGGCCTATTAAAATCAGGAAGCTGAAAACTAGAATATTGCTCCATTCTGGGTCATGACCATCTCTGTTGACTGAGACAACCCACGCTGACACAGTGTGAGCTGGAAATGCTGAGCGTCTCTGGGCATTCTTCCACCTCAGCAGGTGTCATCCCTCAGCTTCAGCGTCGTGGCTTAGTGTAGTGATGGAGAGGAAGTCTGACTTCAAGGAGCAACTCACTGCAAAATCAGCTCATCCCTGCTCTTTGACAGACCCTGGGATCATACAGGCTCAGAGCACGCTTGATGATGCTTGTTAGCTGCTGGGCTATCAGGTGAGGTGCTCAGCATTGCCCTGGCTTACCAGGAGGGTACCTTGCTTTAGGAACAGAACTCAGGATGCTGGTAACAAGAGGCATAGAGGCATTTATCCTTGTCAAAGTCCTTCAACTGAATCAAAATTTCTGTCAAAGAAAGCCTACCTTATGAGTATCTTTTTTAAAGTAAACTGATGTCAAAAAGCCACTTTTTAAAAGCAAGCTACACTTCTGAGTACTTGGGATGTTGGACAAGGCTGCTTTAAGCCATCTTTCTTGGCAGCCAGGGTCTCATCTGGATATCTCCACTCCGTCTGGGTCATCTCACCCTCCATGTTGTGCCTTCTACTGTGGCAGGAGGCAGAATAGCTTTCTACACGCTGTCTGCAAAGAGGTGACACTGGGTGGGATGCTTGTAGGTGGTTCATGGTCAGCAGGGAAGAGGACTGTGTGGTTTAGGAGCAAGCAAGCTTTCCCAGTAGTTTCCAGTGATTCTTGGTGGCTTTATTTTGGGCAGGGAGCACCAGTCACCTTAAATGAGTCCTGCCTCAGAAGATGTGAAAGTTAGGTCTCTGTAGTGTGCAGAGGAGAGATACACACTCACAAAACTAAGGGCAGCAGAGTAGAAAGGGGTAACTGCCAGCACCCCACAATGGGCAAAGAGTATTGGTAGCAGCTGTGCACAGAGTTGTCTATGGACTTCCTACTTTCCTTGCCTCTAGTTCACTGGACGAAACAAGGTTGTATTCAGTCCTAAAACTCCTCTCCTGTTTATCTCAGCTTACAGAGTTTTGCAAATAGCATGAGGTGACCCCTGCTCTGTGGGGCAATATGTCATCAGTGTGCACCACATGTGGGCTGAGGCTCTGCTGGAGCACCCTTCCTTTACCACAGCGTGCCCAGCAGCAACTGGGGCTTTCCATACTCACCTCCCACTCTCTCCTTTCTCCTGAAGTTGTCTGGCAGGGTATAAAATTATTCTGAGCCTACAACATGGAGCTATCAAGGTGTCCAGCTGCTTCTATCTGTGTAATGTGGGGAGAATTTTTTGATTGCCCCTGTGATATACTAATTTAAAGATGCTTGTGGCCTTGGCAAATGAAAGAAAAAAAAGAAAAGATGCTGAACAAACTATGGTTGAGGCCTGACTCAAGGGATCTGATGCAAGGGAAGGAGTGAGGGTTTTTTGATTTTTTTTAATTTATCTGCATTAGTAATTCAACAAGGCCTTTACACATCACTGCTTTTTTATTAGTTACCTATGAATTGTAAAGGATTCTGGGCACAACGCACACAAATTAATGCATCCATGGATGAAAACTTTTGAAGAACAGGAGGAGCAGCAATGCGCTGGTGCCTCTATTGTGTGTTTGCTCTCCCAGCTCTGCTGAGGTAGTGAAATGCCATCATCTCCACCTTACACATGAACAGAGCCCAGTAAGGCACCACATGCAGGTTAATTGGGACAGGTATCACACCCAAATGTCATGGAAGCCCCTGTTCCTGGGACTGGGGTGTTGGTGGGAGACTCAGGCTGCTCCACAGGTCAAGCCGGTGTTTGCTTGAGGACAAGACATGTTCTCAGACCAAGCTATCTGCCTGCCCATAAAGGGTGCTGGTGCAACCCCAGCAATGCATAGGCAGCTGGCTGCATGCACCCCAAATCCCTCAAGGACAGCTCAAGCCAGCTCTGCGAGGAGCTGGGCTGCTGGTTCCCACCAGCTTCTGCAGCAGCAGCTCCGCACCTTGCAGGAAGGCACAAACCTCTCATATGGGTTGGAAATCTCATTTTTCTTACATCTGTGTAGTGACTTTCTGTTAGCCTGGAAACCATAAGACTGATTTCCCTTGATATCGCAACAGAGGTTTTTAACTCAGACCGTAATACTTTTACAATTTGGGGAAGAAATAAAGACTGCACTCTTTCAGGTTGCAAGTTATGAATTTATAACCCTATAATGAAAAAACACCTCCCTGCATGTTTATGTAGCAATACACAGCCTTCACTTAAACAGCTGCTCATATCCATTTCCTTTGGTGCCAAGCACATGTGGTAACATTTTTAAGGAAAAAAGCCAAAACAACCTGCAGATATTCATATAAGGAATGTTATCAATGAACTGAGTGTCATTTAAAGTACACTGCAGAAGAATTTGGTCTTTATTTGTCTCTTGAACAAGCATCTCTATTAAATTTCTCTTCTCTCCCCTTCTCTCTGTCTGCAAGGAAGATTAGGTATGTCTAACGTTTATGTCGGACAGCTGAAAGGAGTGAGCTACATCCCTGGCTGATGTAAATCCATGTTGTTGCTGCAGCATCGGTGGTGTGAAGGGTAATATTATGCTGATTTACCGTGGCTGGCAAATCAGACCTCTTTTTCCTCCCCAGCTGGAAGAGCAGCCTGCAAAATAAAAACCACACATTGCAGTCTCTTCGAAAGATACTGCACAGGATTTATCTATCTAACAAGAAAAAAAAATATTAAAAGAAACCTCTGCAGAGGCCAGAAGCATCTCTTTTAATACAGCAAATGTTGAGGGGCCCAAAGACAACCACTCGGACAGACATAACTTCCAGTTTATTAATAGTAGGGGCACAGAAGCGGCTGACAGGCTGTGGATGTCTCAGGCATACTGTAAATCTCCAGTTGTTAGGTGTTCCTGCTGCTCACCCGCGTATGGCATAAATACAGCCTAACGTGACTGAATTATATAGAAAAATGTTACCAATTACTCTGCTTACTTGGATTCCTTTGGCTTAGAGCCAGTGGGCTGAGCTGATGGGGAATGTTGTTGGTGCTGGAGGGGAGAGAAAAAGCTTTCTTTTTTAAAAAAAAAGATCCTCTTTTTGTGTAGAACAGTGGGATTTTTTCTCTTGCCTTGAGATTTCTTGCCATTTCATTACTTTGTATTTCAGATAAAACCTTCCCACCTTAACGAGGGACATTTTTCCTCATCAGTTTTAATGGTATAATAAATTGCAGGAGAGCAAAGAAAAAGCTCCCAAAAATGAGCTGTGAAAAAAGTTGCTGGAGACCGAGGGCAGGTTTTCCAGAGGAAGAGACAAGAGTTACAAGCTAATTTACTTTGCCTTTCTGTTCAGGTTTCATCTGTAAGCAGTCTGGGTCTCTATTCTACCGACTCTTTGGGAGGGCATATTCCCACGGGTGTTTCACCTTCTCTGCTTGTGCTGATGTAGCTGCGCAGAGGCAATGGGGCGAAGGGCACTGAGGCTGCCTCTCTGTGGGAAGGTCATGATGCTAAAAGAATGGGGAAGAAACTGGGAATTTTGTCCTGAACACCTTGTATAGTCAGAGGAAGTGCCCTGGGGGGTTTGCTGTCAGAGCAGCACCTTTCTCCTCCAGGTTTGCATTAATTTGGTGGCCACAGGCTGCATGTTTCATTCTGTGTACAGAGCACAGCAGACCTGGGTTCTGTTGCAGACCCCATCTATTGAGTTAATTGTACATCTCAGCTCAGCTCAAATGCTCTATCAGATAAACCAATGCTTAGGCAATGTACCTTAGTGCCAACATCCCAAGTAGTGTTATTTAAAAAAAACCAGAGAAGACAGAGGGAGAGATTTAGGGTAGACATATGCAGAAGGTGGTGGGAGAGGGGAGAGGCACTGGTGGGCATGCAGAGGTTTGTGGAAAGACCGTAGCTATGGAGGCATTTGGGGAAGGCACTAGACTGGCAGAGGAGATTGTGGAAGAGAAAATGTAGAAGAGTAAGAAACATGGGAAAAAGAGAGGCATTACTGTGACAGGAAGCCAGAAAAAGCATTGAAATGAAGGTTACTGCTCAGATTACATAAGCCATTCTTATGAAAGACAAAAAACAATGAAAAGAGATTGAAAAGGGTCAAAGAAGCCCCATGAATCATTGCACTGCACAAATTCTTGAAGACATATTAACTATTCACTCTAGGTTCCTAATGAGACATTCCCATATTTGATTTTCCTTGGTAAAACTGGTTGTGTCTAAATACTAGCTCTCTACTGAAACAGGCTGAAAGAATGTTCATATTTCATCTGAATTTTAAATTTTGATGTGGAAATCCAACAAGCGATTGCCTAGGATAGCACTGAGAGAGGTTTCTGCATGTATTTGCTTCCACTCGCTTGTGGCTGTTTCAGATCTTCAGCCTCTTGCAGGGGCAGATTTGTCCTCAAGGATGCGGCTCACATATATGCCTGCTAAGAATAGTTGATTTCCACACGGAAAGCTCTTCAAAAATAAACTTTACATTTGCAAACAGTTGATTTTCCTATTCCTGGGAGCTGGCAAATTTGCATTGAGAAAAATGCAAAACTGAGCAGAAAACACTTCTGCTGGCCAACCCCCAAGGAGGACTAATGCATGTGTTCTCTAGGAAATAGGTAACCCTTTATTTCAAGGATTAGCCTGACTCTTTCATGCTGTCTGTGCCTTTCTGGCTATGCTAAGGCAGGCTGTGCTAGGGGCTCTTCTCTAGCAAGTGGAATGCATGCTCATAGCATAATCAAAGAAGAAATATGGAAAAAGTCCAATCTTTCCTCGGATGCCAGTTTGGGATCCGGTCTCTGTTGCAGAAAGCCAGACTCCCCCTATGTAGAGAACCAGTTACCTCTGTGGTCCCCTTCCAGTGGCTTTTGATGGGGCCACTTATCCCTTCCTTATCCACTCACAGGGGACAGATGTGACCCTGTCCTACCTACAGCCACAAGCCACATCCTGGCTTGCAAGCAGAGGAGATGGGTTGTGTCACTGCAGGCAGCCAGAACCAAAATGGGACAAGTTCCTGCTATCCTTAAAAAAGGTGTTTTTTCCCCTGTAATTTAGAGGGTTTTCCTTTCCATGGTTTAACTATATTTTTGTCCCTGCTATCTGCCTCTGAACATTGGCTGGTTTACTTAATGAGCTGAAATATATTATTAAAAGCAGTGTGTATATATATATATATTTAAAAAAAAGTAACCATAGCTTGAGATATCTAATCAGAGAGATAATTGTCTAATATTAATTTGTTGACATTTACATGCAACAGAGCAACTCTGCTCCAGACAAAACTAGTCACAGTGTTTGGACTTTGACCACCTCGGAAATTCAGAAGTTCTGCCTAAAATGGGTATGTGGATTTTCTGTTTCCACTCTGTCCTGGCTTCACTCTGCTTCTGTTCAAATTACTGGTGAAGTCCCATTTTTTCCAGCTGGGGCACTTAGACTAGCACCTTGCATTTGTGATGAGCTCTCGGACAAACTCCATGGTTGGGATTCAGGTCTGGGTGTTGGTGCTCCTTGTTGTGCTCTCACAGCTCAATACCTTTGCCCCAAACATGGTCCAAACCAGCCCAGCGGTCCACACAACCCTGATGGCAGGAAGGGAAGGGCAGGCACATGTTGCTCCTCAAAATCCATCACACCATTTTAGGTGCCCATGCATGGCACTCATATTTACCATATGCAAATATAAACATAGAAAAGATCAAGGACAGCTGAATTATTCTCTCCTATTCCCTCCAACAGACTGCTGAAAAATACCTGTTAATAGCTTATCTTTTCTTGAAATTTCTTCAGAGGTCTTCTAGTAAACTTCTTTGCAGGAAAGGATGAGGAGGCTCCTTCAGGCATCCCAGACAAGCTCTGTGCTGTTTCCTTAGTTGTCCCTTTGTTGAAACGAACAAGATTAGTCTGATTAATATAATCTTGTATTCTCTGCTTGTTGAAGGCTTCTAAAGAAGTCGTGTACTCTTTTTCCAGCCTTTTCACATTTACCGCTGTGAGAGCAGAGCTGGAATCTGATGAACCAGTCCCAGGGGGAAATATTTTTGGTTGGGACTGGTTACTGCCAGACCCTGACAGCTTGCATCCATTAGACATATCTGCAATGCATTAAAGAGATGAGATTCTTCAGCAACAGGCAAAGTCAATTCATCATTCTGGTAACAAAGAAAGAAAGAAAAGAGAAATCCCATTAGTCATTTACTCCTGACGGGCATATTGATTGATGTAGTTAAAATGTTCACACTAAGATAACCTTATTAGATTGAAAATCACTTTCTTTTCAAGAGGATCTACTAGGCTCCAATTCAACAAAGCACTTAAACAAATACCTGATATTAAGGGCATGCCCAAGTCCCATTGGTGGGATTTTCTTAAACAGGTTCCACCTAACACTTAAATGCCAAAGCCTGAGGTAGCTAAAAAAGATGGCATAATGCCTATCTGTGCTCAGGTAGGCCCAAGGCTGAGCAACCAAATACCTCGCATCGTAACACGCAATGGTACCCTCGTCCCCACTAAGGCTGTACTAAAGATTGCATCAGCGATTTCATTATCAACCCAGTTTACTTTGGCTGTAAAATCCTGTACAGCTGAAACTTACTGTATACATGCTGGAACAGAGTGCACTTTATATTCATTACTACTACTCAGACAAATTATTTTGGACATTTTATGCTACATGCTGATGAAGAAAATAATAAAAACGTACAGTGGAATCTATTGAATCTGTTTAATTGGACCTGCTGGTGGCCATCTGACCATGCCAATTAAATAAAGACAAACAAAAGCAGCTCTCAAAGGACTTGCAGTAAATAAATCCAAGGCAAATACCTCATGGTTTTTGTTATTGCATTATTCTGTATAGTTGTGTGTCTGAAACATAAACTAGCCATAAAAAGCAACTTGCCCTCCTGTTTGTGATATCTGGTTAATTGTGTCTGCATTTTCCCTTCATCCACTCAGCCTGTTTAATGTCAAAAGAGAAAGGAGGGAAAAATAATAAGGTTAGTTTGGCAGAACTAGTGTTTTGCAACCTCCTCTTTCCCCGCCTGCCCCTTCCTGCCACTTCACATTGGGTATGATGCTGTGCTCTGACTACAAACCAGGATGACTGTTTCCAGGTGTTTTACTGATGCAGGAGGCTCAAAACCTTCCAGTGCCCTGGGCATCAGCTTTGGGGCACCCGTGGATTACCTCCAGACTATGAAGCCTTCTTCATCCATGTGGACAGTGGTCTCTGCCAGCTGTGGGAGCCCATGGACACACATGCACGTGGGCACTGCAGATGTGCAGGGGACCACTCAGTGGGATATGCTCCTCAGCCCTCAGCTGGGCTTCCCTAGCAGGACAGTTTCTGAGGAGAGAGTAGGCAAGCGCCAAGCAGGAATGGCACAGCACTGTCCACAGTGAAGACACTGGTCAGGGGAGGTCCCAGCCAGCACTGTTTCTGTGGTAGTCTGGCAATGGTCATCCATCATGATTTGTTGTGTTCTAAAGACCATAGATCTGAGACCTGCTGTTTAGAGTGTTTTAATCCACAAGGCTGACCTAGTTTAGTTTCTTAACACAAATGCCTGGCAAAATCAACTCAAATGTTACAGAGAAGCACATGTATAGGGTATCAATACTTTTCCCTCTGTCAGCTGAACTTATAAATCTCATTAAAAGAAATCACTGAGCTGATCTGGCAAAAGCTGTATTCTCTAACTATGTTGATTCACATATATAATCATTAATTCTCCTCTTATCCTTCTCTCAGAACAATTTTTTTCAGTTCTGTGGAACTTTCCTTCTGATCCAGGACTTGTGAAAACTTATACCAATGGCCCAGAGAGATCCCAAAGGTTTCTTCTTTATTACTGTTTAGTCTGGTCTAGCTGTCTACATCTGATTTTAAAGCATGTAGCCTTACCAGTGACTGCATCCTTCGTTGCTGGGACAGAAAGTATCTCATTATCGTATAATCTAATTACATTGCTTGATGTTCATCTCCTTAAAGAACTAGGTTTGCAAAACTCTGCCATTTCTGCCTTTCATGAACAATTCTGTCATTTCTCTTGTAACAAAGTAATGATAAGATTCCTTTGCTTTTTCATCATAATTTAAAGCATCTCTGATGTCATTAACTCTACTGATCATTGTACTGCTGTCCTTTTGCATCCTGTGTCAGCTTTTCATGGTCACAGACCTGTAGAACAAACCAGGCTGGAAGGTGCCTCTAGAGGTCACCTGGTCCAGGTCCCTCCTCAGAGCAAGTCAACTCAAGCAGGAGCTTAAGGGTGTTGCCCAGTCAAATTTTAAATATCTCAGAAGACTGCAATCCTACAACCTTTCTGACTCCAGTATTTAACCACCCTCAGGGATCAAATAGTTAATTGAGATTTCCCATATTCCAATGTGTGTCCGTTGCCCCTTCTCCTACAGCTGCCCAGCTCTGAGAAGAGTCTGGCTGTCCTCTCTTCACCCTCCCATTTGGCAGATGTAGGCAGCAATAAGATATCTGCAGACCTTTTCTCCTTCAGGCTGAACAGTCCCAGCTCTCTCAGCCTCCTCTTATGCATACAGGCTCCAACTCCTACATGTCTTGGTGACCTTTTGCTTCAGTACATCCGTGTCTCTCATACTGGGGAGCCCCAAACTGGGCACAGCGCTCCAGATGTGCATCACCAGTGCCAAGCAGAGGGTAATAATCATGTCCCTCCACCTGGGGTTTGGAAGTCAAGTCTCACTTGACTGTTTTTGTTGCCACTTCCTCCAACGCAGCATCGCCTTCGTCTCCCCACTCTCACACCCTGTAATTGCCATTTGCCTTGGATTGCATTGCATGGCTCTGGGCAAGCTCAGAGACTGCTCTGAGGCAAGCTGGTGCCATTTTCACAATCTCTGCATGGCAGGGGCTGTCCTGGTCCCCAGTCTGTTCATGATGCTTCTCTTCACCTCCAGCCAGACGCTGCGCTTCACCTAAGTAAGTCCCTGTGCACCATCACCGCTTAAAACTGGCTGCCACCCATGAACTTTTCCTCCTTCATGTATGTTTTAAAGGATGTTTTATAGTGTATTCTTAGTAAGGCTTTTAAAAAATTTTCTCTTGAAACCTCAAAAATTGGAAATTTAAATTAATAAAAGCACAACTGAAATGATCACTTTTCAAACCCAGTGGAAAAACATGAGCCATGAACGTGCAGGCTTATCTCACTTGCCTTAGTTTATGCAGCAACAGCTGCAGCAGTGCCTAAGGGCAGGATCTCTCATCCTTAATATACAGTTTGTCTACATTGCCTTGTCACCTTCCTAGCCTGATTTCCCCCTAAAACAAAAGAGAAAAATCAGCTTATACAGCAAGTGTGGAGAACTTCTCTTCCAGTGGTGGAAAGTAATTTCAAATGGACTTTCCTGTTCTCTCTGTGCCACTCCACACAAAACCATATAGCTGACCCTATGGGAATTGTGTATCAGGAAGGTAGAGCCTGCAGGACAGACAGCCTCTGGCTCTGTGCCTGTACTGTACCTGTCAGGCTGAACTTTCATGCTCATCAGAATGGTCCTACTGAGTAATATGAATTATTGTAGCTTTTAGAGTACCCTCTCTTGGCACTTGGCACATCAAAGCTGCGCAACTCACGGATCAGCAGTTTCTCCACAATTTGAAGAAATGCAGTGCTTGAATGTTCATGTTGAACTTTTCCAGAAAACTGAAGAGGATCAAATGAAGCGTTTTATTGAGTTCTAAATAGGGGTGGGTTTTTTTTGCTTGCATGCTTGCTTTCATCAAAAGAAATGTTCAAAACAAAAAGCCCATGGCAAATTAGAGGGATGAAATGCCACATTTGGAAAGTGCCAAAGTTAAAGATTTCTGCTTTGGAAGTTTGCCTCCTCCTCTCTATCACAAGCCATTCTGGGATTTTTGATATCAAACCATCATATTTTTCACTTGACCTGATACATATTTTTGTTACAAAGCCCAATCTTTTTTGCAAAATGCAAATAAACATTTTGCTAATCTGGCCAGATAGGATCGCCATACAAAGAAGAGTGCTCTTGCTTTTGTAAGCTCGTAGTTCATGGGTACCAGTATTAAATAGAAAAATCAGTCACATCAAAATGACAGGTTTAAAAATCTAATGGATAATGGTAAGCTGCCCATTACAATGTCACAGGAGATTGTCCACTAAGTATTCACAAACACATCTGCAGCACAGCAACACATTTTCTCCAAAGCCATATCTGTCCCTGACATCAGAGCTCACCATAAAAAGCAAGTGAATTCAAAGCAACATTTATTGGCTATTTCCTCTGTGAAGCTTTGCTTTCTCTATAGCTCTTCTGTTCTCATAATAATATGCTGAAATCTAGTCAGAATATTTGAATCTTAGAGAAACAAAACACAGCTGAAGTAGCTGGAAGGCTAAAGGCTTGGAAGGCAATTTCCTCTGATTCATCAGGAGACAAAGGCAGAGCAATGACTGTGTTTGTGTTAATAACAGTGGAATTGCCTCCCTGGCACCATTACTCCTATATTTCTTTGGATCTTGCTATCATGCCTCATCTTGCAGCCTCTCACTCCTCCACTCTCAGCCACAGTTGGGCTGGATGTGTCCATGGGAGGTCACGGCAGGACCTCCTGCCATCCCCACTCTGGGGCACTGCCCTGAGCTCAGTGGGGCCAGTGAACTGAGCTGGACCCACATGGGTATTCCATCACAGCTGCCAGCCTCGTCATCAAAACTTTGTTTTCCTTACTCTGATCTCTCCCATCATCCCCCATTAAAAATC
Organism: Strix aluco; assembly: GCF_031877795.1. Lineage (NCBI taxonomy): Eukaryota > Metazoa > Chordata > Aves > Strigiformes > Strigidae > Strix > Strix aluco. The sequence continues at coordinate 106,044,098 of NC_133932.1, forward strand.
AAGCTGAATTCACCATTTCTATGACCATGGTCCTTGGGTTAGGGTCCCCTGCTGGGTGCAAGGGTGCCCAGGCATTGGCAAGCTATTTTGCTGAGAGCAACTGGTGGGACCCAGTACCCCAGGCAGCTCCACTGGGTGCTGCAAACACACAGTCAGAGATGATACCTTCCTCGCAGGATCACCACAGGGGAAATTGTATTATTTGCATGGCTGTAACTCCCCAGGCAGCAGTAGAAAGCAGAAAGTGCAATGCCATCAAATGAGGATTAAACTCAGTGCCGTACTGCAAAATGTCAACTAAATTAATTCCAGTTGTAAGCTCCCTGCACATATCCCAAAAGGTAGAGAAGTGCTATGTACACAAGGCTAGAGAGACTTTCATACACAGACAATGCAGGGGAATTCACACCACAGTGGGTCTGGAGAGAATACTATGTAAATATGAGTTTAGTCAGCCTCTGCTTTCCTTTGTTATCTTCAAGATATTTGTGCCTGTAGAGAGAATCTTTCCCCCTAAGCAATGCCTTCTTGATCCTACAGGATTTATACTGTCCTACTCCACAGTCCATTGCAATGGAAGGCATCTGATGGTGACTCTACTTTGTTTAGATGTGACTTTGCAGCAGGACTTTACAATGCAATATCAGATCTCAGGAGCTTTCAGAGCCACAGCCCAGGAGGGACAGAGGCCCTCAGTGAAGTGCTCCCATCACTGTGGTCACCCTATTTTGTTGGAGCAGATGGGCCAGTTGGCACTGTGGGTGCTGTGATGTGTAGAGCTGCAGCTTAATACCACCCACCAAGGACAGGTTGGGCTGTTGGGAGTCCACACTTCCTTAAATGCTAAAGAAGCAACTATATGTGTGTATATATGCATATACATATGTATATATGTACCTATTTACAGATCCAAGGAGAGTAGTTGACTACTCTATTACTACTTCTATTACTATTATACACATTACATACACTTATATATATAATATAATACAATATAATATTATATATATCTCTAAAAAAACATTTATGGGTTTTAATTGCAGAACAAATCCATTAAAAGAAAACAGGTTGTTTCAACTATTTCTGCAATTGTAATCGTGTCCAGATTAGATCTCCAAATTCCAAGTTATAACTACTACTCTTGTAGAGAAAACAATCTCCTAAAATAACTCTGTTTCTGCACTTTGCACTTTCAAAGACATTTGGAAAGCAATTGGTTGCCGTAAATCACACAGAAGACTCTTGAGTGGTCTCCTGTTGTGCAGCCCTTATGCCTATTGCATCCTACCAGTCCCGTAAGCACCAGCAGAGCCAGTAATACTCATCTCAGTGGTGTCTTTCAGCTTGAAGGGCTGCATCCAAAAGCCTGAATCTCACCACAGTGGTGACATCGGCTCCAGCTGAGGGGCTGCCTACCTCTCTGTAACCCGCAGTGGCCATTAACAGGCTCATAGGAAATATAGAAGGATATGGCAAATATGCGGTGATCCAGGCCCTGGTGAATTCACTCAGCCTCAAGGTTATAAAGATCATGCTACTTCTGCAGGTGCATGGATGAGAACCAGCTGCCTCTGCTTGCAGCCACTAACACTCACAAATGAAGAGTTAAAACCATTTATTCTGGAAAATCAGAAAAGTAACTTCCCTTCCTTTACGTTTGTAATATGTAGGCATAAACAGCTTGGGAGGGGCATGCAAAATCAGACTACCAAGCTTTAACATTGGGATTTTAAAATAAACATGATTTGAGCAGATGCCATTGCCTGGGCCATGGAGCGGACAGGACACACGTTCTACACGCAGCTGAGGAGCTACAGCCCATGAATATTCTTCAGAAAGCCTGGCTCTTCCACAGGATAGCAATTACATGAGACAGTAAAATGAAGTGGCTCCAGCTGTAAATCATGGTTATTAGTATGTGTTCTGGGATTTGTGTCATGAGAGACAAGAAGTAAACTGAAGTTAGATTGAAAGGACAGAAATCCCTGATTAACACTGCCAGTAGTTCTGGCTCTTTCTTGCTCTGGAAGGGAAAAGGACTCACACGACAGCGCCGCTGGAGATTTACTGGGTTTGGCTCTGGGTAACACAGAGCTGAAGTTACTGCTGGCTGCGGCTTTGATTTCTAACACTGCAGCGAACTGCAGGTAGAAACATTTTGTGCTCGTTTCAGCACGCAGGACCTGATCCTCTCATCCATGCAAAGGTCTTTCAACAGTAGAGTCCCTCCTGTTTCATATCCCATAGTGCAAGAAGGAAGGACAGGCACCTCTGTCTTTTGCCCTGCCCTTCCCAGAAGCCAAATATTCTAGTAGAGATCAGAACAGAATTTCTTACACGTGGTGAATAATGCATAACTAATCCATTAGCCCCTAAACACAGAGCTAAAGTTCATAGTTATGACGCACCCAGTGAAATGCCAGTGGTGTAAATTTGCAGCAATACCGAGTAACTACAGTTACTGTATGTTTAGAGCAGAATAAATCACAGAATCACAGGCAGTTGTACTGGGAAAAAGCTGGGAAGCTCTCTGATGTCTCCTCCTTCCCCTGACAGAATAAACTATACTTACGCTATTCAGCTGAGCCTCTTTTTTATGCTACTTTCTCTGAAGTATGCATCTAGAAGTATAAATGTTATGGTAAGTCTCAGGAAAAAATACATATATCCACGGAACTGTCTATTAAAGCTACAAGTTCAGAAGTAGAAATTTATGACAGTATAATTGGAAAAAAAAAAAAAAGAAAAAAAGATAAATGAATGTGAACATTGTTTATGAAGAGAAAACAGAATGAGAAAGAAACCAGGAGGCAATCCTGCCAGCACTGACTGTGCTGAGGTACAATCCTACCAAATTCCCTAAAAACCACTTGCCTGTACACTATCCATAGGTACCTTGGTGAGAGCCTGCCTGCAGGGCTGCACTGTCCCAATATGACATTTGTAGGGTCTGCCAGCCTGAGGGTCTGTGCTGACGTCCTGGGGCAGGGGTAGAGGGGGGCACTGACTCCAGCTCTCACCAGGACTGGCTCAGCAGATTTTGGAGAAAGTTTTACTTTTTTCTAATTTTTTTTTTTTTTTTTTAATTAAGGTATGTTATAATATGGTCTGGCCAACTGTTGCTCCTACATTTCAGGAAAGTCTGATTTCAGTGAGGGTTGGGGGGCTGAAGCGGTAGGTTGGTTATGTATCTATCCTCCTCCCATCACCCACCCTTGTGTTTCCACCCCTACCTGCTGTGGGGAAGGGGACAGCCCTTGGGGCATCCTGCAGCTTCTTCCTCCTCTGCCCTCTGTAACCCCCTTAAAGTGTTGGGGTTTTTCATGCAGGGTTTAGTTTTCATCTCCTAGGTGAAATGGGGAAGGAGAGCAACAAAAATGGGAGCAACAAGGAAACATGGAGGTAAATGGTAAAGAAGCATCTGACAGACATGACAGGACCCCAAAAAAGCTTCCTCACTGTAAAGCCCTGGACATGCATCCCAGGACAGTCTTACCTCTCTGGACAGGAGCATCCAGGAGTGTGGGAGCAGAAACCAACCCCACAAGGGACAGGAAAAGACCCACTGGTGGGGAGGTGACTGGGACACCTTCTTCGTCCTCAGTGGCTGTGAGCGGACCTTTGTTGTTCCCCTGTTCTGTCCAGCTGCTGGTGTTACGGTTCCCAGGGCCGTAGAAATGGAGCAGCCAGGGACATGGGGGCTCCTGCCAGCTTTCAACTCTCCCTGGAAATCTTGGCAGGGCTGTGGGAGGCTGATGCAGGGTTGGGGGATGGAGAGGACAGGGACTTGTTGTGGTGGAGGATGTGCAAGACCGTGTCCAGAGAGGTTGAGACTGCCTGGTTTTCTGGAAGTGGGATGCTGACCTGCGAGCTCATCACAGGGAAGGATCAATACCACCAGCACCTGAGGCATCTTGTGAGGAGGCAGGGGAATTGGCCCTTCTGTGTTTCTCCACAAGGAGAGCCTGGGCAACTCATGCTTGACCCATCCATCTAAGTCACAGTGGACAGTTTTCATCCAAAGGCTCCCTTACTGTTGTTTTTTTTTTTCTGTGTGCCTGAGCCTTCTCTGGCATGAGCTGCCCCTGTGTTGCCCAGCACTCCATCATTCTCACCCCATCCAGCTACTGGTGCTGGGGCATGGAGTGAATTTGTAACCACTGCTGTCCTCTAAAAGGACTCTCCAGCTTAGTGAGTTTAGGTGTTTTATATATATATGCCTTTTTTTCCCACATCCAGAGACGAAATAAGATTGCTTGTTATTCTGGCAGCTGAGTGAGCTGAAAGGGCTTGGGGTCCTGAAGAAGTTGCAAAGGCCAATGACTCAGGCAAAAACCACTTCTTCATTTCATTCAGAGATTTCTTGAAAAGAAAGCCAGGTTTAAAGGGAGTGCTTGCTTAAGTCCAGCTGTGAGGTGTACTGGTGCTGTCAGGAAGTTATGGCCCCATCTCTCCTGCCTCCGCCTTTGTTTTGCCCTTTGGAGTCAGTTCCTTTGAAACCCTCTGAGAGACTCTGTGGGATGTCTTCCATGCTGGCGACCGTGCTTGTGGTGGGCCCGAGGGATGATCTTACAAAATACATGGAGAGGGATTCACCTTCTGCTTGGCGGTGTCTTGGTGGGGTTTTTTGTTTTACGGGAACAAACAACAATAGGTGAAACAAAAAAAAAAAGTGATCAGGTCAGTGGCCATGCAGCTGGGCTGCCTGCAGAGCCCTCTGCTTTACGTGCACTTCAGATCAATGTTGCAGCCTGGTTTTCCTCTTTTGCAGGACTGGTGATAAAAATTGGACCAAAATGTCAGTGCATTTGACCATTGCATATAGTCCAAGTGGTTACCGTTGATAAGTTGGCAGATGGAGGTCCAGTGGAGCTGGAGGAGCTTTCCTCCTCCTGGCTCCTGCTGCAAAGGGCAATGAGAAGGCACCAGGTGATGGTTAAAGATGGTGTCTGGGGCCAGGGGCAGTGCTCTCCTTCTCTTCTGGACAGCCATGATTCCAATTTTCCTCTTGTGTCCCCAGAATTTCCCTGAGGATACCCAGATGTGGAAGTTTCTCATGCAATGGTGCTGTCAGACTGGGGCTGGGGCTCAGCTTCCCATTGCAAAACAAGTGGTTTTGTGGAGGCAGGGGGCATTCCATAATATACAGTAATTTAAATGAAAATCATGTAATGTACAGTACATACCTCTAATATACTATAGATTTTATAATTGACTTGAATTTCTCACTAGAAAAAAGTCAATTCCTGCATGGCAGGGCAGCCAGAGGAAAGAATGCTTTAGTCCGCTCAGCAAACAGGGACCTATTTTTAATCCAAAGGCCCTCCGTTAGTTCTTACCTATTTAATGTAAAAGCAGGATTTACTACACACACAACTTAATCCCCTTTTTATATTTGCATAGAGATCCCGGAGGATGTGTATGAACAGTTTTTGAGATAAGAGAGGGAAGGCCTCGGGATTCAAAGTCATTATTTTTGCATGAAGTATTTAATGCTAAACATAAATATTGAGAGGACTGAATTCCCATGCACTTGCAGACTTCACTCTTGTGCTCCTGAGGATTTTTGCTTTACATCCAATTATTAAGACCGTGGTTGTAAGGGAATGAAAAAAAATTACAGGAAGCCTTTATAGCAAAGACACTTAGCATGATTCATTTTCCAGTTAAAAGGAGAGACAGGTTATAAACAAAACAGAAGCAAAACTTCTCATCTCCCCAAAAAGAGTGTGGCTAAGAAGTAGATGTGCCAGGCAGTAGAAACCCAGCCCTAGGAAAGGACTTTCTCTAGGGATGACCTCGAAGTGGATTGAAGCTGGAGTTCCTGTGGTGCACATTCATCAACCCGCTCATTGTAATTCGCATGATTTACGTTCTCACAATCATGATTAGGTGGTGAAAAAAAATGATCTACACGCAGGTTGACTTCAGAAAGTGACATTCTTTGTCCAAATCCAATCAAGCCCCACGGCAGGCAGTCCTTTTGATTTAGCATTAATTTTAATACATGGCCCTGAAAATAACCCTCCTGGCTTTGGAAACCTCGGAGATGAAAAGACTATTGGGTAAGTGCTGGGCAGAAGATTATTTCCGAGAGCTGTCATTCCTTCCTCCAGAGGCAGTTTTGCTGGAGTGAAGAACGGGATGCTGTACTAGCATGAAATTAATTTTAAAAATGTAGTCGAAGGAAACTTGGTGGGGGAATTTACTTCTCCAGATGAAAAAAGTGGTCCAGAGGAACTGTACCAGAATGGCTCGTGGAGTTGTTGTGGGCTCAACAGTGAATGCAGTGAAGAGCAGACTTTTATCTTACTGGGGACAATATAATCGGATTAATTTTTACTCTTTCGCTTCTAATGGCTGTTGTAAGACTGGAAAAATGTGTTTACCTTTGGATGTAAAATCCCTGACTCACTAGATTGTAACTTCAGTGGGCCAAGACTTTACACTGAAGCCTTCTGCTGCTGCTACTCAAAGCTTTCCAATATAGTCACATAACAGTCTGGTTCTTGCCTGCTGACAACTGGGCTCTTCATTGCAAACCAAAGAACAGCAGCCATCAAACTGTATGGATATTGGTCTGATTCTCACTCCTAAACTGGGGCAAAACAAGAGGGTAAAAACCCAGGCAGCATCTCTCCAGCATGTCTTTCTACATCGCTTTGCTATATTAAACTTCAAAAGCAAATCTTGACCATCACTAATGAGCAAGAACAGACTGTGGCCAGTCATCCAGGAAAACAGCTCATGGGTACGGGGGAAGGAGGAAATCAGAAGAAATGTGTTACTTAACTATTACAGGCTGAGAAAATGAGTTTCAACCCAAAACTTGCATCAGGTTCAGACAGACAAATGAACAAGAGTGTTTTTATTAGTGTGCTACATACCTAAATTAAGGAACTGTTGTCTCCTAATAATGTGTTTGAAACCATTAACCAGTCACACTACACAAGTGACAGCGCTTTCCTATGCTCTTGAGTGGTTGTCCCACCCTACAATTTTTCTCCTATGAAGAGAAAGCTGTAGTGCTGATTACAAAGGACAGATACCTAATCATAAGGCTTGTTATTAGTAGTGTCTGGGAAATAACAAGTCTGCAGTTCATATAGTGTAGAGCATGATGAAGCATCTCAAATTGCTAATGTGACTTAAAATGGGGTCTACTGGAATCTGCACATTTTTTCCCCCGTTAAATCTGTGGGAAAGCCTATTTGCAGCAAGATTTGAAAGGCTTTGCTGTTCTTTTTCTTGACTTTTGCTAAAACTAAACTTCTAATGTTTTTCTGACATCTTTATCCCATTGGTCTGTCAGTCAGGCTCACAATATCCTTATGCAAACCTATCAGGGCGTTCTATAATCCAGTGTTTAATAGATGTCTTGAAGGAAAACAATGTTTGACAACATCTCAAAGGCTTGATGTCCTGCTGCACCCAGGCACATCCCAGCAAGTTTCTGGGGCACGTTGTCCCTTTGCTACCCTTGGTACATGCTCATGGCTGATCATGGCGTTGCAGGCTCATTGTCCTCAGGTGTGGCTAATGGGGAACAACCTTGGGAAAGGACAGGAGTGGGGCTGTTTCCAGTCAGCACACACCTCTGTCTCTGCTAACAGTCTGCTTTATAGTGGCATTCAAACCAGATATATTGTTTAGACTAAAACGGGGAGAGAGAGAGAGAGAGAAAAGAAAGCGTCCAAGAGTAAAAATGTGAAGTGAGGGGAAACAGGCACTTCTTTCAGTGTTGCTGAAGGCTTCGTAAAGATAACGAGCCATTAAACTTTATGACCAAGGTCTCAGGGTAATACTGGTTTGGTTTTTTGTGCTGCAGTTGACTGCACAAGTTTTGGACGGATTTTGACCCCTCTCCTCCCCTCCTGCATTTTCTTCTGTTCCCCCTGCCCATTTCTGTGAGATATTTGGTCCTTTGAATAAATTGCACCTATTCATTTCTCATGGGCTTGTTGTCAAGTCCAGTGCCTGTCTCTTAAGGACAGTCCATAAGGCTGAGTTAACCTCATTTGGTGATGGTGTAAAGCACATCTGGGCTTGTCACTTTTCAGTGGATGTTCCTAGAAATTTTCTGTGCTGGCACTCACTTGGTTAATGAGCACTCTGTCTTTATGGCCTGAAATATCCAACGCCAGAGTTCCTGTTATGTGACACACGGTATGCATGGAGATAAAACTTTGGATTTCTCCATGATTTTAATCTGGGAAAAAATACAGAGGAAGGGGTAATTTCTAATTTCAGACTTTTCAATTTTCACAAGAAAAAATACAGACCCTCCAACCTTTCTTCCTTCTCACACCTCCTTCGGGACTATTATATCTTAGGCTAGTTCTAAAATTTGGCCAAACCCCAGAAGAGACACAGTTCATAATCACCAAATTATGACTTGCCAGACATAGAGGTATCAAATGCAAAAGGAAAAAAATGAAGAAAAAGAAGAAGAAAGAATAACGGTACATTCTTGGAACTGGATGAAAGGAATTAGACTGTAATGTAATGTGCAAAGGAGTAACAGAACAACTTAAGTTAGAAGGATGTGACAGCTGAACCTACCTAAATATTGGAAATCTTAGTCCTTGCAAGTTTTGTGGGAGACCCAGGGCAGTCTCTCAGAAGAGGAATAATGTGATCTTGACATTGCTAATGAACTGGCAGCTGTGGGATTCTGAGGCAGCTGCAAATGATATAAAGGATTTACCAGGGAAATCGAAGATGGGAAGAAAGCAGTAAGTAGAGAGAGTGACAAAATTATGTTTCAAGGATTCTGGTTCTCCTTGACATAACATGTCAAAAGCTGGAAATATCCAGTCATGGGCTGTAAACAGCTTTGACAATCTGATTGATGTGGGCATTAACTGAAGTTACGACATAAAATATATGATCCTGCAAGTGCTTATTTTTCCCCATGAAAATGATTACCACAAGCACTTTGTGCAGTGACATGTATGTGAACTTGTACCTGTGGTTTCTCATACGCACTGCAAAAAGTTGTCAGTATAATGAAGAGCCACTATCTCTATCATTTATTTTATATGTATATGCAAGTGACAAGGCATTTAAAACAAGTATCTTTCTAATAAACATGGTCTGACCAGATTTTAGTTCAGCTCTTTTTACCCACATCAGCCTTTTTTTACTGAGGAAGATTTTCAGTGTTTCTGTCGTTTGGGGAAAAAAAAAAAAAAAGTTGTGTGATGTTACTTCTCAGGTACTGGTGTTTTATATGCAAAATTTGGAGGAAATGCTGCTTCGGATTCCTGTGAATGCCAGTACTTCCAGTGCTATGTATTTTTCCTCCCTGAGAACACAGGTATTCCACAGAAGGACACAGTTTCACATGATATTAAAATTCACCTAAATCTCAGAAGCAGTTTCTTTAGCAGGCCTCCCAGGAGGTCTGTAGCTCAGTCCTAGCCATCATCCAGGTACATCTGTGCTTTGGTAGCAGTTATGCACAAAGATGATGTGTTTCAACAACAATGCAAGCCATTTCTGGTCTCATTTGCTCAAGGATGTTTATTGCAGCTGGGCTTCCTCAAAAGAGGAAATGTGAGAGTTATGTGTAGGTGTAAATGGAGATGGTTGGAGATGGTTTCTAAGGGCTCAGTGTTTGTTGGGGTGGAGCTGATGCAAAGAGAAAGAGATGGAGATAGTGGCAGGTAACAGAACTGATAGGAAGGACTGTAAGGGCTGCTAGTAATCACACTGGCCAGAGGAGCTGGAGGTAGCTAGCTGTCTAGTCATCTGCTTTTCTCTTCTGAGGCTGAGTTGTGTGAAGTAGATGCTCATAGTGTGGTCTTTTACACCCTATGTAACGAGGAAACACATTCTGGCAAGAAAATCACAGAGCAAAAGTAAATATGACAGACCAAAGACAAATAATTAGGCAGATGTTTCATTATTTGTAAGAGAGCATCCGCTGTCATCTGAAAGAAAGTAACTTTCTGTCTCCCATGGGTGTGACGGAAATCTGACCTCCATAAAGATCCAGAATCCAGATGTCTAATGAAAAGAACCCCACTTTTTTATTTTTTAAACTGTCTTTATTTTTGGCACGTTTTATGATTGTTGAAGGCTTGGGGTTAGCAAGGCTGAACCTAGTCAATGAGACTGTAGAGTACAGCAGATAATGGTATCTTTGATCAATCAGGCAAAGCAGATAAAGATGCACTGCAAAAAATTGGCCCACAAGCCACAGAAATATCTTTTTTCTGTCATTCATCAGTTCTCGGGATGAGACTTGTAGAAATTAATCAGCACTGGGGTGGAAGGTGAGAGAGATATGGGCTGATGACATGTACCTTGTCTGTAAGCTTATGACAGGCTTTGGTTTAGTCATTTCAGATGAGGCTTCCTAGGTCACTGGAGTGCTCCTTTCTGCCTCAAAAAAGGCGGTGTCGGGCCGCTGTCTTCTTATTAGTGTCAGGTAGAAATCTTCACTAGAAATAGGAGGACAGTCTCCAGGTACCTTGTTAGATACAGAAGACGTGACAATCACAGCAGCAAATAATACAAAGCATTTCATGGATCAGGAAAGACTCTGCTGTCTCATAAAAAAAGGGTTTGCAGAGATTCTGCAGACAGAGGAACTGTTCTTTTTTGTGCACTTCAAAGTTGTGAATAAACATGCAAGCACGCACACATTTAGAGGAATAGTTGTGCCGCTTTCCACAAGCTACAGACTAACAACAACTTGGCTTTAGACAGGAACTATTGACCCGTTACTGACTTTCTGTCATAAGTATGGGAACCAGTGTCCTTGGCATTTGTCCATTCAGCAGTGGGGCACCATGGTACTTGGTCTGTGATAACCTGCAATGCACTGAGAAGTATAAACAATAAATCATATTCCTGATACTCTGTCTATGCAGAAAGCGACTTTGGTAAGAAGGAAGAGTAACAGCACAATGTGTAACCTCAGTGTCTGTATTATGTAAAATGATGTTTCAGTTAAAGGGCTGACTGCCACATACTGTATGTTTATCTTGTACAGAAAGTCCAGGCAGCTTACTGTTTCTACCACAATGCTCAGGTTAAATACCATGCAAAATATTTTAATGGGCATTGCGTATTTCTGCCACCTCATCTCTGCTTACAGATGGAAAGAGATGAGCTGTCTTTTCCCCAAGCTGAAGAGGCTTAGCTTTGCATCTTGCACAGCCAGCACTGATCAGACCTGATGATGTGATGCCTGGTGGTGTCCAAGACGTCTGGCAGCTCAGTCACATAACAGGACTTATGTGGTAGGAGACACCTTGCAGAAGAGACAGTGTTCCTTACACTGTAAATCAAGGATCCAAAGCTTATGTATATGTAAGTGAATGCATTGGACAGTACACGTCAAGGTATTCTGCACTCCAGGGCCACCATATCAGAAACCTTGCACGAGGGGTGGTTGCCATCACTTGAATGCACTGGAGAAGAGGTGATGTAAAAAAGGCCAATGGAGGACAACCAAGGACATGTGAAAGCTGGTAGCACACAGCTTATTGTGCAGCTGCATGGTCACAGAGCCTTATACTTGGCCTCAGAATAACGGTCACCTCCAATACTCGTCCCATTCGTTGTGGTAACAATCTGACTGCAGTTCACATTTAGCAACGCAGGACAAGGTTGCAGCTATGTTTGAGGAGTGTTTCTCCCCATCTCATCACACAACTCGCCCCACCTAAGCCTTTTTCTCAGACTTCGCTTGCTGAATCATTGACATTACAGTAATACGAACATCTTCACGACATTTGTCCCTTCACCTAGCTGAGATCTGTGCTTTTTTTCCTTCTGGATGGTTAAGAGTGAAAGCACTACACCAAGTAAGGAACAGCAATAGTAATAAAAAGTAGTGTAATATTTTTTAAAGCCCAATAACTCCATACTTGTTCCTGCTGAGATGCCTTACTATGAAGCTTATGCCACTGATGGGACTGTTCATTTGAGTGAGGTAAAGCATCAGGGACATTATAATTAATAATGTTTAGCAGGAAACAAGTTATTGTGCTTGGGGCGAGAAGGCTGAAAACTGTTCTCTATTATTTTTTTGAAGAGTTAATTGGTAGTAGGCAAAGATGTGCTGCGTTGAGCCAGCAGGTGCTGCTTTATGACTACATTAATGTTAATGATATCCTCTGGACACATATGAAGACAGTTTAACCTATTTCTTTTTCATTGCGTTTCATAGGGTGGATGTGTGTTCTGGTTCCAGCTATTTTTCGAGTGCCACCACAGAGCACTTGGACAAACAGTGACTCAAATTTGCACAGAAATTTTCAGGTAGTTATATAAGACCAGATAACTTTTATAACCTCTGTGCACCCTGGGACAGACTTTGCAGATTGAAAGTTGAGGGAAATGGGTACAAGGGGCTGCTTCTCTGGCATAAAATAATTCCTAGAGGTTGCATAACATTTCTAAAATTGCCCATTTAACTGTTCCTAAGTGTGCTTAACAATGGTACCTGGCATCTAACTGTTTATTCTTTTATTGCTGAAATCTCTCTTCTTCTAGCATATTATTAAAAAAGTACTCTGGCAGCAATTTAAACCTTGAGATGAACAGGTATTAAAATTGGGTTCCTCTAAGCAAATCGTGCTGTGGTCTGTCAAAGCATGATACATGCTAGAAAAGGTAAACCTGTGGCTCCACAGAGCTTGATATGGTCTCATTTGCACCACTCTACATTTGAAGTTTTATGAGTCTATATTCTCTTCTTTTTTTCTGCGCTTTTTCCATATCTAGTTTGGCAAACCTACACTATCCAGCAACAGGGTTCAGAGACTCTTCAAGCTATTTATATTTTTCATAAGATGCTTGTTTTGTGCAAGCTCATCAGCTCTAGCCAAAATCTGGGTGCAACTGTAGCAGGCAAAAACGCTGTGCAAGGACAGGCCTTGGAGCTCGCTGTGGAGCTCTTTACAAAATTCAGGTGACAAAGCTACCATTAGAGAAATCCACTAGGTAGAGAGTGTTTCTGAAAGCCAAATTGGATTTTTAATAAGATTACCAGATGGGTCCTGTGCCCTGTTAGAAGTCTGCCCCTGCAGACCTGGTCATAAAAAATGGAAGAACAAACCTTGCATGCCTGTAAAGACCGAGAGAGTTGTACACAGCAGTGTTTGCCCATTAGAACACGAGTGCAACTCCAAGTAAGTTATTTCATAATTTCTTGAAGAATTAAATATGAGTAATGAGGAAGGGAGGGAAGAGGGTGTATAAAATCATAGGAGGGAGAGTGGGACCCTACATACTCAGACTTTTTGGAAACGGCATTTCTAGGAAGCAATACTTGTTTTGTGAGCTATACGGATAGGAGAAAGGAACCAGGACCAGCAGTGGCTGAGAAAGACAGAGAAAAGATGTAGAGTAGCTGATGGAGCTGGGCTGTGGCGAAGAGCTGCCAGGAAGCCTTGTCCATCCCACAGATCTAAACCTAGTGTTTTGGGGTCTCCAGGTTCCTTGGTAGTCAGCATATACCTGTGAAACTCATTGACAGTACAGGTATCTCCTTGCATCATACATGTCTCCCTATAGCACAGCTTTGTGTATAAAGTAACAACTTGTTGTTATTGCAAATACACCTTGTTTAATTCAAATTGTGGCAATGTTACCAGTTCTGCTGGTGATGTGTAGAGATCAGTGTGGCTGCATAGAATCAGTTTTTCTCAGTTCATCTTTTTAAAAATGTCAGAAAATGCACATGCACAAACATATGCCAGTTGAACATTAAGGCTGTAAAGTCAAACAGCCAAGAGACAGGAAGTATCTGAGCTTGCCAGTATTTCTAAATGAGACACGTCTTTCTTCTCTGGTAGGTTTCCACCATGCTCTGCCATTTAATCATCTGGCTTAGCATCTGAATGGATTTTTCGCATTGCTTTCATGATTCTTTGTTTAGCATTGTTTATAGTATAGTATCTAGTAAATCCTAATGGGATATTAATTTTTTAAGATCTCAACTTCCTCTTCTTTATAGCTTTTAAAATAAAATTAAATTATTAGATTTCAGTTAAACAGATCCTTATTAAAGCAGGACCTAGTCTGGTATTGACTTAAATTGGTGCTATGTGGCCATCACATGTTATTTGATAATCATTCCATTATAATTAAGAAGTGGCTAATAGACAATTAATATACAGGATTACACACTTAGCTAATTAGATGATTCTAATTTTTTTTTTGTTAGATTAAAATGTACAGGACCTCATAAATCACTATTAGAGATTGTTTAATAAGCCTGAACCCTCAATTTTCTCCCTGTCAATCAGGAATAGAGCTGTTGACTTTTTCTCTCACCCAGTGAGACTTGTCACCTGGAAGAACTGCTGTGTTCAAAATGAGCTGAAACATCCTCAACTCCCAAACCTCACACCCACTTTCAGGACATTGCAGCTCAAACCTGTGCTCTCATGGTCTGCTCCACTCCTCGAGACTCTCAGCTTCTGCCCTTGCACATGAAATGGTATGTTCCTTAGTGTTCCCCCTGTCCCTACACATTTTGCAGTCTCTTGACTGATGCCCGTGAGGGCCAGGGGTTTTGCACATGTCCTTTTGTAACCCCTGGGAAAAGGGTGCTTATTTTTAACATGAGTCTGCCAGTTCTGCCAAGCTGACACCATTCAGGTGTCCCAGGCCATGCAGCAGTTGTTAGCTCAGCAGCACCTTTGCTTGCAGGGTGCATGTGTGAGCCAAGCTGAGGAGTGCTCTGCTAGCGAGTGAGGCTCCACTTTAACCACCTAATCAAGGATGTTAACCACTGCAGACTTCTCAGTGGTGAGTGCAGGGAGAGACACCTATGTCTTTAGGAGGTGGCACATCATGTCCAACAACACTGTGGGCCAGGGAGGATTGACCTTTCAAACTGTCGACAAATACTTTGAGATGTCTGCATGTAATGCCTAGAGGACAGTGAAGTGTTTAAGCTGTCCTGAAGTCTGCAGAGACCTAATCAGAGCAGTAGTGAGGGCTGAAGCATCACTTGGCTGACAAGCCACCAAGGGCCCAAGTCTGTTCCCTGAACACCAGTGCTTGTTGCTGTTTGGGGTTTGTGGGTATCAGAGACCAGGCCTGGTTCGGCACAGCCTGGTGTCAGGCCTGCCTCTTGGACTGGCCTCTACAAAGGATACCCCATGGTCACACATGGCACATTGAGATGACCATACCCATCTGAATTATCTCGGTGCAAGGGAAGACCAAAGAGCTCCTTTGGGTGCAATGTCAGCTCTGTCCCTCTACCACCCTTGGTGAGGGTGTCTCTGCCCTCACAACAAAACCAGTGCACCTATGATCATCACTTCTAGTATTTACACCACAACAAACAACTAATGGACTGTTTCAGCAACACAGAGGGCTCTGTAAAGTTTGATCAGACAGAAGTAGGAGAGTGATACAGAAATTGGGCTGTGAGTATTTTGTTGGCAAGCCTCACAAGCAGTATATCACAGAGGCACAACACAAAGGAATAACATTGACAGGCAACAGGAGTTGACCAAGAGACTGCACATGGTTTTGATATGTTTTTAAAAATATTCATAGCTGAAGTAGAATGAAATAAAGGTGGGAATGAGATCTAAGGTGGAACAACACAGAGCATCTGTAAGATGTTACTACTAAAATGTCAAATGTTTTGCTTCAGCTTGTAAACAATTTGTGTATTACAGCTGTGGGGATAAATAAGGGTGGTACGTAGGGCTCCTTTACTGTAGTGCTCTTCATGTTCAAAGAACTTTACAAGTAAGAATTAATTTCTCTTGACAACTTGTGTCAGAAAGTCAGTATCCCAGACTCACTGAGAACCCAAGAAATGGGGGTATAGGAACATACGACTTGCCCAATGTCTAAGATGAAATTAGGACCAGAGGCAAGGTATAAAAGTAGATATTTTCACCTCTCATTTCAGCTCTCAGCTGACCCAATCATCCTGACTGGTGTTGACATGAGTACACAGAGTTTGGTGTTTTACACAGCATTGCATACGTGAGGGTTACAAGGCACACTGGTAGCAGCACTGTGATTGGTGTCCCTGGAAGGACAATTAGTCCAAATAGATGGTGACATACGTGTGTCCCTCAAGCCATTTATTTGTCTGAAAAAAACTTGATTTGGAGGTTTTCATTACTGTTTCTCACACTGCTGACCAAATGTACTTATCTCTTCTTGGGCAGAATACAATGATGAGATATCACCACCTCTCCCTCCAGGCACTTCACTGCCTCAGAAACTGAGGGAACCTTATTTTTAATCCCTATCCAGTTATTGAGGTCAGGAGATGATTCAAGATCACTCAGATATGCAAGACTCTTTTTAGTGACTCAGTGGGATTTGCATACAAGCTTAATGCCCTAGAGAACAGTGAATCAGTGCGTGGTAAGTCCAGCCTGTGCTGATATGAACAGAGGCTGGCATTTCAGAAGCACAAATGTGTTTGGGGTGGTAGAAAGTGGCAGTGGATGCCTTTGGTTTTATCAAACAAAGATTTGGGAATATAACACACTTATAAAAAGAGAAAAAGAGAGAAGATGCTCCAAATTCAAAGAAACATTATGCTTTTACTAAAAAAACCCAGTTTATTTTGATTGCAGGCACTTTAACAGGTCTTCTAAATCCAAAAGCAAAGGAAGGAGAGGGCTGAACTTTACCGTAGGTATGTCACATTCCCAGTGGGATGGAGACTGGGATGGGGTCTCCAGGGTCCTTCCTGCAAGATCTTCATGGCAGCAGTTCAGACCTCACTCTCCCCACTACTTACAACCCATCACTGGATGGTGACCTCTTGCAGTCCAGCATGGAGCTGAGTTTCCAATCTGAATACTACTATATGAATGTGTGTGGGGTCATCCACTCTCTCTCACTGGATCCTTTCCAGAACCAGATAATCTCCAAGAAGAAGGACAGCAAGGTGAGTTAAACAGCCTGGTGTAAGGTGTGCAGGTAGGATGGGGAATATGGCTTTGGTTCCAATTAATATTTAATTCTTTGCATAGTGAAACAGCTTTACTTGGAGAGATTGAGTAATCTGAAGCTGTGGATAAATCATAGAATCATGGAATGGTTTGGGTTGGAACCAACCTTCAAGATCATCTAGTTCCACTCCCCCTGCCATGGGCAGGGACACCTTCCACTAGACCAGGTTGCTCAAACCCTGTCCAACCTGGCCTTGAACACTTCCAGGGAGGGGACAGCCACAGCTTCTCTGGGCAACCTGTGCCAGTGTCTCACCACCCTCACAGGAAGCAATTTCTTCCTTATATCTAATCTAAATCTACCCTCTTTCAGCTTAAAGCCATTACCTCTCGTCCTATCATTACACTCCCTGATAAAGGTTCCCTCCCCATCTTTCCTGTAGGCCCCTTTAAGCACTAGAAGGCCACTATAAGGTCTTCCCGGGGTCTTCTCTTCTCCAGGCTGAACAACCCCAACTCTCTCAGCCTGTCCTCATAGGGGAGGTGTTCCAACCCCTGATCATCTTCATGGCCCTCCTCTGGACCTGCTCCAACAGGTCCTTGTCCTTCTTATATTGGGGGCCCCAGAGCTGAACACAGTACTCCAGGTGGGGTCTCACGAGAGCAGAGTAGAGGGAAAGAATCACCTCCTTCAGTCTGCTGGCCACACTTCTCTTCTCTTGATGCAGCCCAGGATATGGTTGGCTTTCTGGGCTGTGAGTGCACATTGCTGGCTCATAGTCAGTTTTCCATCCACTAATACCCCCAAGTCTTTCTCCTCAGGGCTGCTCTCAATCCACTCATTGCCCAGACTGGATTTGTGCATGGGATTGCCTCAACCCATGTGCAGGACCTTGCATTTGGCCTTGTTGAACCTCATGAGGTTTGCGTGGGCCCACCTCTCCAGCCTGTCAAGGTCCCTCTGGATGGCACATCCCTTCCCTCCAGCGTGTCAACTGCACCACACAGCTTGGTGTCGTCAGCAAACTTGCTGAGGGTGCACTCAATCCCACTGTCCATGTCTCCAAAAAAGATCTTAAACAGCATGGGTCCCAATACTGACCCCTGAGGAACACCACTTGTCTCTGGTCTCTCCACTTGGACATCTAGCCATTGACCACAACACTTTGAGTGCAACTACCCAGACAATTTCTTATCCACTGAGTGGTCCATCTGTCAAATCTATGTCTCCAATTTAGAGACAAGGATGTTGTGTGGGACAGTGTCAAATAATTTGCACACATCCAGATAGATGACGACAGTTGCTCTTCCCTTATCCACCAATGCTGTAACCCTGCCATAGAAGGCCACCAAATTTGTCAGGCATGATTTGCCCTTAGTTGGCTGTCACCAATCACCTCCTTATTATCCATGTTCCCTAGCATCTTTTCCAGGAGGATTCACTCCATGATCTTGCCATGCACAGAGCTGAGACTGACTGGTGTTAGTTCCTCAGGTCATCTTTTTTTTTCCTTTTTAAAAATGGGGCTTATATTTCCCCTTTTCCAGGCAGTGGGAACTTCACCGGACTGCCACAACTTCTCAAATATGATGGTTAGTGGCTTAGCCACTTCATTTACCAGTTCCCTCAAGACCTGCAGATGCATCTCATCAGGTCCCATGGATCTGTGCACCCTCAGGTTCCTTAGATGGTCTCGAACCTGATCTTCTCCTGCAGTGGGCAGTTCTTCATTCTCCCAGTCCCTGCCTTTGTCTTCTGTGACTTGGGTGGTGTGGCTGGAGCACTTGCCTGGTAAGCACTCAGCTGAGAAGTTACTTCAATCCTTTCTTACAGGTCAGGGATTACTTGTCTCTTGGCAGGGAGGGGAACACACTCAGGATAATTTCTGCCTCTGTAATCTTGTGAATGACATCTCAGTCCTTTTGAGAGTCCAGCTCAGAAATCAGTGTAACTGCTATAAGAAATTCTGAAGCGAGCTATTGCAGCATTTCCAATTCTGCTGTATGCCTATACACATCTGATGATATTCACTAAATTTGATCTGAATATATTGGTATTTGAAGTCATAATTTTCAGCAAATAAATATCTTGCCGGATAGAACTTTATCCAACTTTAAGGAAAATATTGCATAAGAAAAGGCAAAGGTGCACTGCTAATTTAGTTCTTAATGGCTCTGGATTAAGCAGGTTTTGTCTGCTGATCAGTCCTATGCTGCACTTGTCTCTATTAACTCAGTTTCCAGTCGGCTCTTAGACCTTAAAATGTTCATCAAATGTCTGTTTCAGTGGTCCACAGCCTCAGTTCTTCAGAAGTTTGGATCGGCCATTTCAGAAAACTGCCTGCACCTGGGTAGCACCCTTAAATGCCCATCTGATGGCAGGCCAAGCACAAGCACCCTGTGATAAAATCTTTTCCTTTCTCTTTTGAGGACACTTTCCTGCTTTCCTGTGCAGGATCCTGGAGCTTGAATAAAGGAGAATGCTCCCTGGGGAGTTGCTATAGTAACCTGTGATTTTTTTGTTGTCTGAAATTAAATATAAGCAAGGGAGAAATTGCAGAGAAGAATTTTATACCTGAGTTTATCATCTTTGTGTAACACCAAAGCTGAACTGTACCTCCAACTTCCTAAAGCAATAACAGTCACCTTGAGGCTGATGTCAAGTCAGTAATTTTCACTGGAAAAGAAATTAACTGCTGTATTTATTATTCAAGAACCCTGATTAGAAAAAAAAAATTCCACATCTGAAAGATGTAGCAAATAAGAAAGAGAATGAGATCATTAGAAATGTAAAGACATGGAAGTGGGAATAGCTGCTACAAATAATATCTAAACTTGCAATGCATGAATGCTCTGCATATTCTATTTTCTTCTTAACAGGGTTCAGTGATAGTCTGCTCTTAAACTTATAGTCAGAGAAAAAATTCAAACCCATGTTGTCCTTGGAAAATAACTTCACGTCTCATAGCTCATACTAGAAAGTGATTTTTGAATGTATCAATATCAGTTCAGCAACAAACCTAATCTGAAGATTCAGAATAAAAACAAAATTTGTTTTAAGAGAGTGTGATGGAGGAAGAATCCACTCAAACTGCTCTCAGTTATGAGCATCAAAGGCAGCTCGGGAAGTCTGGGATCAGGAAAGGGCATGAGAGCTGAGCTACCAGAAAGGTCATTTCCATGAGAAATAACCCAAAAGCACAATGCTGGGAAAAATCAAAGACAATCCTGGGAGGCCAGTGGGGAAGGAGCACGGAAGTGGGTTGTGTAAGGAGGGTGTGCAGGAGCTCCCAGTCCCCAGTGGGGGGGGTGGGGGTCTGGCTCTGGGGCAAGGTCCCTGCCAGTGCTTGCATCACAGTCAGTCCCTCTGTCCCCTGCTGCGCACCCCCGGACACCCCGGCAACAGCAGGACCTCAGACCGGGCTGCTTGGCAGTGGCCCAGGGAGAGGAAAGACCACCGACCTCTGTGAGCAGGTGAGCATGTGCCGGGCTCGTAATTTAGCTCTGCTGAGTTACCCAGTCCAGCTCGATTTCGTGCGGCTTCCCCCCAGCCAGCTGCCCTGCCCACCCACCCCAGCTGCCCAGTATTTCCTGGAATTATTTCATTCAGAGGTGGGGGGAAAACGGTACGGGAGAAGGGAGAACTTGAAGCACGTTTCTGAAGCTTGGGTTGATGTCTCCCCTGCAGTGTAAAAGAGCTGACAGAGCTGCTGTCAAGTTTAATTGTCCCCAAGATAATGTCCTTCAGTGCTGTATATATTATATATTTTGGTTTATACTGAAAACATGATGTCTAAATACTTCAAATATAAGTGACTTTAACAACTCTAGCTGCTTGCCCATGGGCTGCTAGCTGCTGTGGCAGGTAGGTCTGGGCTTTTGATGCTGGATGTTTCCTGCTTCTCCCCTGGATAGTTAGGAGTGCGTTCCCCCTGTGGCTGATTTACCTCCCCATCTTGGGGCTGTTGGTGGAAACAATGGGACTGGGCACTCCAAAAGAACAGGATGGGTTGGAAAGGCTGCAGGGGAGAGCGTACATGGGAGGGAGCAATATATGTCTCTGAACATGGCATAAGTGGAAACAAAAACCTCCAGAACTGCGAGTTTTGGAGGAAGGCCCTTTAGCAGAGGAACAATATGAAAACACAAGTCTGATGTGAGATAAACCAGCTGGTGATGTAGAAGACAACCCTGAAAGTCAGACAGAAACCCTATTGCAATAAAATCAAGTGTTACTGCAAACAAATCTATATTGCAATTGCCCTCTCCTGCATTAAGGGATTTTGGATTTTAACTTCAACCAATCAATCAATTAATTAATTCAATCAATTAATCAATTGGACAAGCTTGGGAAGGGGGTGAAGGAAGCATCTCTGGATGTTGGCTCTCAGAAGTAACCTGGAGGAGCCCGGAGATGCAGTGCTATATGGTGGAGATGGCGGGGAAAGGGGACAGCTGCAGGTTTTGGAAAAGGGAGGGTGAAAATAGGACAGGAGGTACACAATGTGGTGGCAGAGCTGGAGGGTATAAGAAACTTGTGTGTGATGGTCACCCTGTGTCTAACACTCAGGGCAGAGACATGGGGGCAAAATTCATGAAGGTAAAATTCTCCTCACTGACGGAAAGGCAGAACTGAGTTTCCCAAGGGGCAGGGGACATCAGTGGGGATTAGGGGTAAACCTGGGTGAAATTAGACAACCAACTTTTTTTTTTTTTAAAGTAGAAAAAGGCACATTTGTGCTGTTAGAAACACTGTGCAGAAACCCTAAGAATTCTCACAATTTAGTTATTAAAAAAAATTCAACCTCAGTTCAAATAACTTCAAATTTAATTTTTGTAAAAACTGCATAAAATAAGATTTTATTTGGCACAAACTAAATTTTTTTTGTGTGGTGGTTTGGGTTTTTTTTGTTCATGTAAAAAAGACGGAAATCCTTAACTTGCCTGGGTTTACTCATGACTAGAAGGTGATATAAGCCACAACATTTTGGGTAGAGGGAAGGAGGAAAGAGTGTTGAACAGATAAGTCTGAGATTTCTGTGACTGAAATAAGAAGCACTGGAGGTATGGCACTGCAGTATGGATTTTAAAGAGATCGGTTTTCTGATGATGTGAAAAAGAGGTAGACGAACTGTAGGAAAGAGATGAGCAATCACTACTGCAAGGGTAGAAAGCAAGAAAAATAATGGAGCTATCAAAGGATATAAAGAGTGATGGGAGAAATGAGAACGAAAGATGGAAAATTATCTATGGGTTGTGACAGTTTTTGGACCAAGGTAATGGGAATTTGTCAGAAAAACATGCAAAGAGCAACAGCGTTCTCCTGGACCCAATTTCCCAGGGCTGTGGTTTGGAGTTTTAATTATTTGTGCATACTGTATCACTTGGTGCTCTTACTGTTCACAGTTCTGTGGATTTTAAGATCAAAACCCACAACTGCCACTGCATTTTTGTGACATCCTGTTAACACAAGCTACTGAGCATCAACAAGAAAAAGCTGCTCTTGAGGCCAGTTTTTCATTGTGATCCTTTAAAAATGTTTTATTTTGAAAAGTTGGTTTCAGCTCCATAACAATTTTTAATTGATTTGTTTGTCAGTCATTTGGGAACAGGCTATTCCAAGGCACAAGATGTTTTTACATTTTGCTCCCTTACATGTCTGTAAAAATGAGGTAGAGAGATAAAAGAAGAGCCCAGGTTTTTACACCAAATCTTGTGGTACTGCCATAGAGCTGCTTTATTTACCAATGCCAATTTTCTCAGCTTCTATAAACTACGTTTCTGGTGTATTCTTTACCTTTCATAGTCAAAGGGGCAACACGATCGACTGTGGGAACTGACTTATTTGCTTGTTCCTGTTGTCCAATGTCTTTAATTCTGACCTTGAATTTTGGCAGTAACTCTGTGCATTTATGTTGTCTGTTCTTTCAGTCCTCATCAAGCTTCTGCAGCTCTGTCGTGTCACCTACTCCTCACCAGTGGACAGTGGCCTCTTTCAGAAAACCTAGAAGTCATCTTTTCACACATTCCTCCTCAATTTACTAAAGAAAAGTCATGTCTGCTTTTGATCTGACAAACCAGAGCATGCAGCGTATAAAGCCTGAGATGGACTTTATCGCCCCACGGATGAAACTGAGGGATGAGATGTTTGTCTTTATTGATGGTAAATGGGTGAATGAGATCTCCTGCCAGCCACCCTTTGCTTCTCACTGGAAGCTCTTTAGCAAGAAGGTACAGAATGAATGGAGCATCTGGGAGGAGAACAGAGCTCTTTGGGAGGAAAACCAAGTCCTCCGGATTGAAAACAGGATGCTCTGGGAAGAAAACAAGGCTCTACAATGTCTCCAGTCACAGAACAAAGCTGTCCAGGTTATTTACACTGATACCCTGAAGCAAAGCCTCCAGAAGGAAAATAAGCTGTTCCCATTCTTTCAAGAGAGGAACACAGGCTTTCAGGTCAGCCCAGACAACAAAGCTCTCCAGGAGGTCCAGAAAAAGAATAGAGTCTCAGGGGATTTCCAGCAGGAGATTAAAATGGTCCCCACCATCTGTAAAGACCAAAAATCTGTCACGGACCATGAAGAGAGCAAAGATGCCAGCTCAAATCTTCAGAAGGACACTGACACCATCACAGCTGTGGAAGAAGGTAACCCTGGCCCAGCCCCAGAGCAGGAACAGGAAGCTGGAAAGGAGAGCACTACTCCAACCCAGAATAAGATCAAGTCTGCCTCAAGCATACACAGCGAGCATGAAATCCTCCAGGCTCTCCAGGACTTATACGAACTCCTCCACTTCTTCCTGAAAGTGAACAATCTCCTCGGGGAGAAACAGGGCTGTCACATTCTCTGTGACGTGAACAGACCCCTCCAAGAAGAATGCAATAAATTGAAGCTGCAACTGAATGCTGTGAAAAACACTGTGTCAGACATTATGGCTCAAATGGAAATGTTGGAAAAGGAGCTCATTGCCATCACTTCCTCAATGTATGAAGAAGCAGGACAGAAGCTGGCAACTGAGTATCAGCTTGGAGAGATGTGAAGCTTAATGCCAAGACCTGCTAGTCCAGTTTCCTGGAAAGCTCTTCTTGTTTCAGGGAACCTAATAAAATCCCAGTAGAGCCTGAAGACATCTGGGGATTACTGTGTTATTCTGAAACTTTCTTACATTACTTAGATGTATTTCACCTTCTGATTATACAGTGTGGGTGACTCATGAATTTGCCTAGTGTCAGGAAAACATGTTTTTCAGCATTTTTTTTCAAAGTTCCTGATAATGCCTAGATTTTCAAAAGGTAATTTGTGCTTTTCACACTTAATTTGAGGTACCTTATGTTGGCCATATTTTTCAGAGGGATGGGCAGTTGCTGAAAATGAGGATCCCAACTGTGAGCTGAATTTGGATCCCAGTGGTCCCTTCCTTTCTTATGGCTCGCCAAGTTCAATGGCTGAACTGTGTCTTCTGCCACACACCAGCCTTCTCTCTCTCATATAGGGTAAGCAGTGGATCATGGAAAATGTAGCCTCCCAGGTGAGACAGGCCCATGAAAGACAAAGGGACACAGAAAAACACACTGTATGTGCCATACATATACATTCTTGCTGTCTCCTTTTCCCAGTTTCCCATTCCCACTTAAATTGTCTCTTTCCCTTGTTTAAGACTCCTCCTCAGAAGACAATCCATCTCTTGCCTCAGAGTATAATAGAACCATAAAGCAAACATCGCCCACCAGAACAGCATGTCTCCTTCCGCCTTGGTTACTTGTAAATTACCTACATCATTTTGTACCTTAATTAGGCTTAATTCTTCTCAAATTGCCTTGTTTTGGTACACTTGAATAATCCTACTGATTTCAAGTGAGATTATTATTTGCTGATAAATGGCACTTTTAGAATGCAGTGTGTATAGGAAAGACTGCTTAGTGTCTTATTTATAGCTCACTGCTAAAAGAAAATTCCTATAGACTTTGGCGGTCTTTTTGGACCAGCTTTTCTTTGTGGCTAGGAATTAAGCGTGTCTTTGCCTGCAAACAATCAATCACATGTAGTTATGGAGCTAACATCTTTCTAGCCTGGAGGAACAATGATACTTCTTCTGGGCAAGAGATCACAGGGCAAGGGAAAGGGCAATGCCCGACCCTGTGCAGCAGAAGCCCCTGGGCAGCTTTGTGAGTCTGAGCTGTCTTTCTGAAATCTTCCATTGGACTTGAAGACTTGAAAGCAGGACCACAATAACTTACTGTCACATGTTGAGGACTGGGCTGAGGCAAGCATGCTGCAAGACTAAGCCCCAATACCCTCACCAGCCCTACTCCACCACCCAGTGGGTCCCCATCAGCCAGACCACTGCAGGCAGGTGGGGAAGGGCTGACCTCTGCACCTTAATCCTGCTGCTGGGATTTTTACACCTTGTCCTTGCAGTGCCTTTCTGTTTGAATGTCTGATGACTTCCCTCCTTTGTTTTAAACTGTTGATAACATATCAACTCAGCACTCCCCTTGACATGTGCTTTTTTCAGCTTTGCTCTTGTGTCTTGCACAGTTTAGCAGCCACCATACTGCCTTGCTGTATGGACCAGCTGATATAGACCAACTGATGGACACATGAAGTTCACCATTACTCTGCTTTCAGCAGAACTGTCCCGTTAACTGACAGCTCAAAAATTCAGGCCCTGCCTTGGGGATAAAGCCCCAGAGAAAATGAAGGGAGGTCAGGGATATGCCCCTTCTGATGGAAAGGAGAGAAAAGAAAGAGTTGTCACACTCATGTGGGTCCTCAGGCTGTTCTGGGGAGAACCACCTGTTTCTACACCATTGCTGAACTATTCCATGCAATTGTAGGCTGGGAGGGGTGGACAAGAACACTACAGTGAGAAACATGAAGAAACATAAGTCCCAGCTCATAGTCCAAGGGCATACTCACAGCCCTCTGTTACAAAATGCTGATGAGTAAAGGAGGATCCCTCCTCCCAGATATCATATTGGGGCCACAGGAGTGAACAGAGTAGGCAGCAGGGCCGCATCTCCTGCTCAGAGTAGTGAGGTCCTTCTTGATTTCTTGAACAGTCAGAAAATGTGACTCCATAGTAAGCAAGTAGGTTGCCAAAAATGACATTTGGTGGCTGTTCCACAGCTCAAGTTGGTACTTGTCTGTTGATATGCTCATGTTTAAAAAGTCTGGTCTCAACTGTATGGCTGACTGGAGTGTCTGGAAATGCATTTTCCTCTCTGTCTTGGACATCCCTGATGTAGTGCAATTTGTCACAACCTTTCAGGCAGAATACAGGAGAGTCTTTAGGAAATCTAACAAGACAGGCACAAGGAAACTTCTGCAGAGCAATTGTAGGAGCATTAT
The DNA here is from genome assembly GCF_031877795.1 of Strix aluco. Taxonomy (NCBI): domain Eukaryota; kingdom Metazoa; phylum Chordata; class Aves; order Strigiformes; family Strigidae; genus Strix; species Strix aluco. The sequence goes on from NC_133932.1 coordinate 106,070,349, forward strand.
TGTAAAGCAAAGGGAAGGTTATGGTGAGGTTTACCTCTTTGCAACAGGACCCAAGAAGCAGCTTGTCACTCTAGTTTATAGGTCTCTAAGTGATTTGACACCAAATTACCTAAAGGATAAATTATCTTTCACCTTGTATTTCACTCAGACAACACCAGGCCAAATGCCAGAGATGACTGTTTACTTCAGAGGTTTAAAGTAAGGGGCATTTTCTTCGGCTGTTAGGGCTTCAAGATGCTGAGGCAAATCTTCTCTCATGGTTGAAGGTAAAGGGCTGGCTCTCAGTGATGCAGGGGAAGGGAGGGCTGTGTGTATAAGGACTAGGTGCGAAGAAGAGGGCCTGGAGCAATGGCCATTAATAGAAGGATGTGCAGACAACAAGTTGCTCCTGCTTAATGACAGGGTTACAACTATATATAGATAAATACCTCAGCCCTGTGCTGAGACACATAGAATCATTTAGGTTGGAAAAGACCTTTAAGATCATCGAGTCCAACCGTTAACCTAGCACTGCCAAGTCTACCACTAAACCATGTTCCTATAGTGCCACATCTACACGTCCCTTACATACCTCCAAGGATGGTGACTCCACCACTTCCCTGGGCAACCTGTTCCAACGCTTGACAACCCTTCTGATGAAGAAATTTTTCCTAATATCCAATCCCCTGGTGCAACTTGAGGCCATTTGCTCTTGTCCTATCTCTTGTTACTTGGGAGAAGAGACAGACACCCACCTTGTTACAACCTCCTTTCAGGTTGTTGTAGAGAGCATAGAGATAAGGTCTCCTCTGAGCCTCCTTTTCTTCAGGCTAAACAACTCTGGTTACCTCAGCTGTTCTTCATAAGACCTGTGCTCTAGACCCTTCACCAACTTCGTTGTCCTTCTTTGGACAGGTTCCAGCACCTAAATGTCTTTCATGTAGAGAGGGGCCCAAAGCTGAACGCAGTATTTGAGGTGTGGCCTCGCCAGTGCTGAGTACAGGGGAGCAATCACTTCCATAATACTGCTGGCCACATTATTTCTGATACAAGCCAGGTTGCTATTGGCCTTCTTGGCCACATGGGAACACTATGACTCATATTCAGCCGGCTGTTGACCAACACCCCCAGGGCTCTTTTCCACCAGCAGCTTTCCAGCCACTCTTCCCCAAGCCTATAGTGTTGCATGGGGTTGTTGTGACCCAAGTGCAGGACTCAGCACTTATCCTTGTTGAACCTCAGCCTTGTTGAACCTCAACCTGTCCAGATCCTTCTGTAGACCCTTCCTTCCCTCAAGCAGATCAACACTCACACCCAACTTGGTATCTTCCGCAAACTCACTGAGGGTGCTCTCAATCCCCTCATCCAGATCATTGATAAAGATATTAAACAGAACTGGACCCAGTACTGAGCCCTGGGGAACACCACTTGTGACTGGCCACCAGCTGGAGTTAACTCCATTCACCACAACTCTTTGGGCTCAGCCATCCAGCCAGTTTTTTACCCAGTGGAGAGTATGTTCATCCAAGCCATGAGCATCCAGTGTTCATGATTCTGTGCCTTCAGAGACACTCCTTTTTTCCTAGCTGTCTCCCTCACTGTGTTTTAATGTAATATTTGTTAAGAGGCAAGAGGGGGTTTATGGACACCCTAATGCCAAGATCTGGAGGGGAGTAGTGGTAATGACAAGATTTGGTTGTGTGTTTGCATTTTAACAAAGTGATTTGTGTCCTGTTTTTAGAAGAAATAAACTGTTCCTTTGTCAACGGGCAACGCACTGACTCCTGCCATGTCCCTGTACATGGGCAAGAAAGACACATGGACATGCAGCTTTCCACCAGGTTCTTGGGAGGAATGATCTCACCTAATGTCAGGTGTCCAGGAAAGGACATCCAGATCTCAGCTAGTCACCTTGGGCTTCATTTCTAGCCTGTAGAAAGAAATGGGAACCCTCAGGCTGTGATTTATCTGACCTCTCTTAGACATCCATTTTAGGATGGTCTGAGTCACCAGCTGGAGTCACCTGTTTCTCTCTGCTGTCTCTGTAATTGTTTTGGGAGAAAATAGTTCCAACTTAGCTGTTCAGTTTGGAGTTTTCTGAATAGAGGGGACTTGGCAGTCCTGAGCTGAGGAGGTGCTTCACCAGGTGGTGAAGTGGTACAAGCTTGGGAACTTGTGCTGCCAGTCCCAGTCCCTTGCTTTGCTTTCTGTCTGATGCTTTCATTAACCAGCTGACTCAGATCTCTCCATTGTGAGGAGAAATTATTACTTTGTGAATAAAATTGAGTTAGTTTGTGCAGAGCTTAACGGTCAGGAACACATGTAGGATCCTCAGGGGAAAACACTATTTCCCCAAATGCTAATGATGTTCCTGGAGGGAATTAGGTTTTGTGAGCCCTTTGTTCTTTGATTGCTGTTTTGGGTCTTTGATCTTCCTGATTATAAAAAGTCTATATCTAGTGTATATTTTTTTGGCATGTCTCATGGACAAGTTGAAGTTACTCATGCCTTAAAAGTTTCTCAAGTCTGTTACGTGCTAACAATGTCCATAATGACTGCCCAGCAGTCTTGCTGAGGATTATGTTATAAGCAAACTCTCAAAATCCCAGAAGGTATCAAGTCTCCAATCTGCTCTTATTTGGTTACAGACTGGACAGAGTTGGTGACAGTGGTGGAGGATTGCTTCTGGATGATGGGGGAAAAATCATGAGTATTGCTCGGTCTACATGAGTACTGCTCAATCTGTTACTCAATGTCAAGAGCATGGATGTCAAGACTTGGCTAATTTGCCTGTAGAGTGTCACAAGACTGCACAGGGACAGTTCAAGCACTTCCATTCTCTGCTTTGTTCCATGCCCCCAGCAAGTGGCCCCAGCATGGGGCCATCAGAGTATCCTACAGTTCTCCATCCAGGGTGGGTGCTGGTGAGGAGAGCTGGGCCCACAGCTGCTGCAAACTACTCAAAGTACAAATGGAGGAAAAAGGCAGCAGTAGATATTTACAGGATCAACTTTTTAATTATAATAACATTTAGGCAGGTTTGGGAAAAAATGAGGTAAGCTTAATTTTGTTTCCTAGCCTGTTCACTGATTTACAAGACCCTGGAAACTGATAGATATTCTGGTTTGAAATGGATGGATGTCATTCTTATGCTGCATAATTTACCTTTTGCAGAGAGACAAACTTTCTGTCTCTCTCCTTCTTATTGTTGCTGATTAGCTCCTTATTTTTACACTTCTCATTTGTCAGTACTATTTTTGGAAAGCTGGCTTTTTGGCAAGGTCATCATCAGCCTCTTGCTTCCCTGTAAATTGGATTATTGCCTGTAGCTGGGTTCTGTGCAAATGCTGACTTTCCTGTTCTTGTTTCTTATTAGGCAGTCTAATACAGCTGGTTTTGTACTGTCTTCATATAACACCCACCCCGGCCTTTTGTGCTTATCTTAGCAACCCTACCACATCATCCCATCCCTAAATTGCAATTTGGGAAATTTTTCAAAGTCTTTTGAGCTTCCTTGAGCCCTGGCTTGCTCCTGTTAACTGTTGAAGACAGTTCTCCCAGAGTTCTGCTTGTGATTTCATGAAGCTGGGGATGTGTTTCCGAAGCTGTGGCACTGACCAAAACCCACACTCTCCATGGTGGTGCAGGATGTTTGTTGGGGTTTGCAGCAGCCTGGTTTGATCTTGCTGGTGTGGGTCTCAGTTCAGCAGAGACTGAGCCATGTGTATGCTTTTAAATGCAGGATATGGTAGAAGTTGTTCACTCAACCTTTGTGCTGACAGGGGCTAAGTCATCTTTTTTTGACATTCAAATTTGAATACAGACTATTCACAATATTCATGCAGTGAGGTGTAAAGAAAGTGGGGGAGCAACTCTTCAGACAAGCTGCAAGAAGAACTTGTTGCCTACAGAGACCATTCACTGGTTTTAAAGAAGACAGCTTTAAAACACTAACACAGTTTCCAAAGCGGTATTCATCCCACCTAGATGGAGGCACTTAAATGAAAGCAGTAATTGAGACCCATGGCCACCTGAGGTGGCTTCTGCAACTGATGGAAGGAGACAGTCTTGCCAGAGAGACCTTCAGCACCAAGAGGGGATGAGCCCCACTCCAGAGGTCTGTCGTGGTTTGAGCCTTCCCTGCAGGCTGTGGAGAACCTGAAGTGGCCAAAGTTAGGTGGGAAGAGCCTGGTCCGGAGTGATCCCTTAATGCATTTGCCCAGGCAACACCCCAAAGAATACTGAAGGAAAGGGAGGTGGGGGAGCGATGAGTGAGTTGGCAGAGGTCACTTGTCTCTCCCTCCTTCTAAGAAAAAGCAAAAGCTCATTTCCTGAACCCAAAATCAGCTCCCCAGCCTGACACTGGTGGCTCACAGCTGGTAACCCGGCGTCAGAGTTAGGGATTTAGCCACCAAGCAGGTTTTCAGCATTGTATCTGTGTGTTTGGTCCTGCACTCCTTGAAGCCCATGGCAAAACTCCAGCTGATCTGAGCTTCAGCAAGACAGAGGATAGTAGTTAGGCTGCACAAAGAGCACAACAAAATCTCACCAAACTCATTGTAAATATATACATTTTAGCTTTTCAGTCTTTCCATGCCTCTGAGTTAATAGGTTGTGTTGTTATTTGGGGTGCAAATGGTAAAATAGCAGAACTTCCAATTTTTAAGAAAAAGATAATTAACATAGATGTTTTCTAAATGCAAATTGAACATCTTCCTTTTGATCGTGGGCTATGCCAAAGCTCTAACATACATCTTTGATCTTATGGCAGTGTCTGGAGAAATTACGGGATTCTAATATGGAATAATAGATTCTCATCAAGACTTCTAGCTTTAGGAAATTGTTTAATCTCCACTCTCAGTGGCTGTTTCTTTGATGCAGCTGTGACTGAAGGGTCCCAAGTGCTGGAAAAAACAGCTCACCAGCTCAGAACAAAGCTGATTATGTAAATTGTGCATTAAGATTCAGCTTCGATTTAATTTTATTCTGTAAATAAATATCCCATTAACATCCATCTGTTAAAAGTCAGGTAAAACATTTTCAAAACCTCCATTGTATGGCAGATGTGACTGTACCGTAAATAGTGACGGGTTGGTGGCATGGGGACATCAAAGTATAAAGTGCGAAACACATTTTAAGAAGCGAGGAAGGTGATAACATTTATTATAACAAAAGGGACCTTGTCTGATTATTTGAGACAGACAGTGCTTCCATTTGCAGTTGTATTGTTTGCATCATGCAAAATGCTTTCTCTGATCACTGTCTCAGAGATCACTAATAATTATAGCTCATTAATTCACTTAAAATATAAAAACATGTCAGCTGAGGAAAGTCATTACTGAAGGATGTCCAAGTCTTTTGCTTAATATCTTTTTATTTCAGCAGCTTACTTGGGAGTCCTCATCTTCCCTTGGTCTAGCTGGTAGTCCACTGCCAACACTGTAAAAGATTATACTGATCAGGAACAGAATGATGAACCCTGTCAGGTTTACTAAATTACTCTTTGAAGAGTACGAAAAGGTTCGAGTGCTCTTAACCCATAGCTATTTTTAACTATTTTAAATAATCAGAGATTTCATGGGCACTGCAAAAGAGCACTCAACAAAGAAGTAGGTGTGGAATTGGAGGAGATTTCACTTATACTGGAAATATGAAATGGTGTGTCTCTGTCAGCTGGAGATAAGAAACAGGTTTGCATTCTTCAACATCCTAAAGGAAGAATTGTAATAGAACTAATTTAATTCCATAAAGAGAATGGAAAAGTTATTTTTTATGGGACACACTGTAGGGAATGGTTAGAGGTAGTACATTGCTGTACACCTCCAAGATGGAACAAGTAAGGGAGAAATTGCAATTCTTCAGGGTACTGTCAGACTTGAATGCAACCTTCTAGTGCTCTACTATTCTACCTAGGCTCCTTGTTTATAGGAAATCTGCACCATATGTGCAAACCCTTTCTGCTTGGCAGAAGCTAGCCTTAGGCATAAAATTGCGTGCCTGTAAATACCTAATGGTTGGTACAACAAAATACCATATGCCACACTAAAGCTGACAGTCTAATTCCCAGTAAAACCAGTGTGCATGAATGTTGCACTGAAACACTTTTGTCAAAGTAAATAAAATCAGAGTCTGGCAACAAGTTTCAAGAATGGTTTACTGCTCAGTTTGAATGTATTTGCAAATCTGAGACAGCTCAGTTGCTCTCCGGGTATCACGTATCAAAAGCCGTGTCCTCATTTCTGCCCAATTTTCCAAAGAAAGTGTGAGGTCATGGGGACTGTAGATACAACTGAAGAATATGGCTGATCTGTCTGTATGCAGTAAGTCTATTTTGGCTACATTTTCTCAGCTATTTTAGGCTTTCATCTTCAGATGGATTTTCCAGCAGTGTGGGTGTAGGGCAATGGTTAGAGGACTGTGCAGCTTTGATCACCTCCCACATCCCCAGCTGTCATAGGTCCAGTCAGGTTAGAAAAGGGAGATTATCCCACCCCATCAGGCTAAAGCCAGAGCTCTGACCAGGCAAGAGTGACTCCTGCAGAGGACGTGGTAGGAAGGGGCCCTGGGCTTTGCTGTATTCAGCATTGCCTCCCTGCCCATTGCTGGATGAGGTGAGGAAGGCCAGTGTTGCTCCCTCCTTGAATAACCACCCGACCCTCCCCTTCTCCCCAGTGTGAATCGCTTCTGCCACCACTCCTATAGGCATGTCTTGGACAGAAGCATCTTCTTCATCACATGTCCTCTAATCCTCCCAGGCTGTAGAGATACCAGCAGTCTGGGGAAACCAGATTGTAACAGGGGCAGGTGTGTTGAATGTTGTTGCTGCAAGCAGAGCTTTGCTCAGGTGCAGTCTGGGAGACCCTGATGGGTTTCTTGGCTCTAACATCACATGTGAAATACAACACACAAACGCAACCCTCCTCAAGAAGGTCAGACACCTAATTTGCAGCATTATTCAGGCTGATGTATATGCTAAGAGGGGCAGGGGGAAGGACCAAGTGACCCTGCTAGAGAACATCTCTAGAGCTGGAGCATTGAATTGACCAAGACTGGCCAAGAAAGTGTTATTTTCTGTCACTGACACCAGCTATTCTGTAAGTGGAAAGTTCAAGCTCCTCCCAGGAATAACACTGATAGAGCATGGATGCACATAGTCCATGGAGCTGTTCTCGAGGCAAATGAACAGCCACAAACAAAGCATGTGTTGCATGACCTGTACTCTTCTACAACATATAAACAAGGTTTCATCTGGTCTGGTTTTCACAGGATTCAGATGCAAAATTTAAATTAGTCTTCAGAAAAATATTTGTGTTTCTCTCCTCTTGACAGCCCATGGCATAGATTTGCTCTGCCCCTCTGCCCATGATGTGACACCATGTTTATCCATTTCCTCACTGTATTCCTAATCTCTCCTCAAATCCTTGCCCACTCTCAGCTCCCAAGAGCCTTACCTAAGACAAGTTTCTCTAAGTCATATAACACACATGATGAAATTGATACATTTCTGAGGGATGAGGTTCCCGGGGACCCTTGGATATGTGACTGCTTTTGCTAGTATCTAAAACTGGGCTTGGATTTCCAGCCCAAAACTGGTTTCAGGAAATGCCTTGAATGCAGGACTGATCAGAGCTATTTTTGTTTCACATATTTACTTTTGTCAGGAAAGAAAAGCTTGCCATAGCTGATGGGTTTTGCATCTTACAACAGGCAGACAGTAGTAGGACTCCTGGGGCTGGGTGGGGTTGGTGAATGGCCCCTTCACCCCATGCTCACAAAGATTCTCCAAATCATTACACGTTGCCTATCCAGAATGAAAATATTTTTAAAAGAGGATTTTTAGAAGACACGCGTTATTCTAATCAGATGCCTCTGTGATCTTTGCAGCAGAGAGGCCAGAGATTGTTGGCAATCTTTACTGAGTATGACTTAAATGCATTAGATTAGAAAGCACTCAATTTAGCTGGTTGTTTTTCCTGATTTGCTTGGCTACTCCAACCATCTCCCCCTCCTGCTCCTTTATTGTGATGGAGATGCTGTGAAGCTGGCATGCAGAAAAGACTACATGTCAGCATATTCAGGGTCCTAAAGGCAAGATGCATCTATGATTGCACAGCACAATGATGAACAGAATTCCAGGACTTCCTAATTAACCTATCTAATTTATCTTCTCACCATATGCTAAATCGGAAGTTAAATACAAGAGAGGAGTAATTCAAGGCCTCATTTTCAGAAGGTCAGCCTTGCAATTTGCATGGACTTTTTCCACCTGGGATAGAAAAACAATCTCAGATAAAACTGATGCCACCTCCAGCTATTTGCTGGGGTAAAGAGGAATGGGGAGAGATGCAAGTACACAGGGAAGTGTTTTGCAAGTGCAAACATGGAGGTGCAATTTTTAAAGGTGAAAAATGTCATCTGACAAAAGGGAGGGCCAGGCCTCCTCTTAATAATTTAGCTTTGAGATTTCTACCACTGCAACTTGGGGCAAATCTGTAGGGTCGGTGCAGCCACAGGGCTGTTGCTTCAGCATGATGGGCATTGACATAGCTGTGGTTCAGAAGTGCATAGCGGTAGAGAGCTGTGTTATGCTAGTAAGACCTGCCTTCTCCTTTTAAACCTCTTCCTTAAGTCTCAACAGGGCAGACTTGCTCAGACATGGAGCTCTATTAATGTCTCTGAACAGATGTTTAGGAGAGGCAGGTATGGTTGAAGTCCCTTGTGGTTGTCTGTACGCAGCTGAATTCTCCATTAAAAGGGAGATGTCACATTAGAAAAGTTGGTGTTCTGAGATCCTGTATGGATTGCAAGGAGTCTCCTCCTGAAGGCAAAAGGTATATTAGTTCTAGCCCTGCAAGAAGCAGTTTGCAGGGTGTGTGAGGGAGGGGGTATTTAGGTGAAGGACCTGATAACAAGCCCCTTTCCCAGGACTTGTACCCTCCTGCGACATCAAGTATCAGTCCTCGATCCCTTACCTCATCCAATCCCTCCTTTGAGATCCCTGAGCCTCCCACCATAACAGCACCCAGTACCAGCTCTATGCTGCTCCTCTTCTGGAGGGGAACATACAGTTTTTAATAGAGAAAGCGGGCAAAGGAAAGGAGAGGGGCAGAGAGGGAGCTGTGGGTCATCCCCAGGACTTGCTCCCAGCCTGGTGGCTATGACAGAGAGGCAGACAGCACCCCCTTGCTCTGGGAAAGATGGGGTGAAGGCAGAGACCAAAAGGCAGCTGCCTGGTATTTTTTTTTTTATAGTGGTTTAATAAAAGATATCCCCAGTCACAGTCTCCAGGAAAGGTATTTAAACACACGCAAAACAGTCTGTAGACCTGCCCATCTTACCTTATGGCTTGACATGCCCTGGAATTGGGCCAGGCTCCTTGACAACTGCTTCTTGGTCTGCAGAAAATGACTTAACTGCCAGCCGCACCCAGCCTTGGAGAAATGAGTCCCAGGACTTGGGCTGCAACACCACTGCAGCCTTGCCCAGAGCTCAAGCATCGCTCCAGGGTGTCCTTGTTTACTGGCAGATTATTCACCTACAGCTATGGCTTTCCTTTCTGCCTGGCCTCCTGCTCTCCCGCTATAAAGCTAACCAGTATGCACACACAGTAAATACCCCAGGAAACACTGTGGTGGGAGATGTCCCAGTCATTTGAGGAGACAGGAGCCTTCTTGCTTCCTCAGTACCATGACTTTGCCATCCCACATCTGTGTTGCAGCAGGCTGAGGTGTCACTAACACAGGCAGTGACAGTGGAAACAAGGCTCTCATGCAAATATACCTATCATCAGAGGTAAAATGAAGGTGAAGAGGCACAATTCATGCCTGGTTAATTATTTTTCTGGATCACCTATTTCTAACATAATTCCCAGTTACTCCATATAGTCATATATATTCACATAAAATATTCATATATATACATATAAAATATATAAGCCATATATGCACAGTTATGTGCGCACACACACATGCAAGTGTACACACACACACATGCATGTGTACACACACACACACACATATATGTAATTCATTATAATTCATTTCCAGATCCTTTAAAGATGTCTGGGAATGAACATGTAATGACCTCTCACCTGGGTTTCGTGGGTGTTTACAAAGGATAGCAATATGCTCAAGGATACAGCAATAAGGCTGGTGATGGACAGTCTTGAAAACACGGGCCCAATAATACTTACATGGCACTTTGAAGCTTCAAAGTGCGCTGAAAATGCAAATAAATCTCTTGAGCTGGACAGCTTGGTAGCACTACCTGCCTCTTTGAAATGGATTATGAAGGAAGAAGTGCTGCCATTACCAACAACCGACTTCAGTTTTTCACTGAAGAAAGAAATTAATGGATTGAGCTCAGAGCTGAAAACTTGAGGTTTTCAAGTTTTAAGGAAAATGTAGGCTTACCCTTGAGGAAAGCTGTGGGGACCCATTGTGGCTGCTGTGAAGGTCTCCAGCATGCGTGCAGGGGGGTCTCCTCTCACCACCGCCTCGCACAGGGGATCAGTGGCAGCACCCCATGAGTGCTTATTTGCTTGGCTATAAAGGAAGCCACAGTAATGGGCTTAGATGTAAACATCTGTGTTCTAAATTATGAAGCTGGGTGAGAGATCTCTGATTCCTTGTGCTACAAGATTTGCTGCTGCAAAGTCCAGCTTTCCACTTAAAGAAAAGCTAATGACAGCAAAAAATTGAAGAGGTTCCACACTACTCTTTGTTTCCCTTTGTTATAGGAAGAGATAGCTTTAGCATAGACACATTTTTCCATCTTGAAAATGTTTACAAACATTCTACTAATAACCAACTGAGCATTAAATGCATGTTTAAGTACTCTGCTGAATTAGGACCTAAAGCAAACAACAAGTTCAAACTGCAGAAATTTCATATGGTGAAACGAAAGAAAAAAGAAAAGCGACTAATCTATTTTTACGTTGTTGGTGGCAATAAGTAAAATGAAACCCTGTGGGATTACATTTCACTAAAATAAAATGCACAGGAGAGGTAGCAAAAAACCAGTCATAAGTCAGTGACACACATTGCTTGACCCCTTTTGCCTCTGTGTGCACTGGCAGGCGAGAGCTCTGCACAGCCCCACAATTTCCGTATGCTCTGGGACTGATGCTACTGCTGACGCTGAAAACTGTTTCTGCGTGATCCGTGTTTGCAGTGTTATTTCCTAATATCCAATTTGCTTTTAGGTAGAAACTGTTGGAGAAATTAAGTTGCAAGCAACCAAGCTTGAAGCAATATTGCAAATGGCACTAAAGGTTCCTTGCAATATGGTACAGCTTTCAGAGCAATATACTCTAGTTTAAAGGGCAGGTGACAAAAAATATCTTTGCTGAGTTTTTCCCTTCTGCTTTAGCAGCTCAGATAAATTATAACAACTCTTGCACTCCTTTCCTCTCAGAGTAGAACTTTAATTTTAAATTTCATAGTATGCTGGAAAGAAAAGAAACCCAAATGACAATAAATCTACCGGGGAAAAGAAAACGATGGAGAGTCGCTCCAGTGACTTCTGAACATTAGAGGTGTCCACTTGATTTCATGGGTATTACAGTTTCGAAGTGGTCACAGCTACCTGTCTTGTATTACACTCACTGCAGGTCAGGCATGAAGGTTTGGCTTCCAGTTTTCACTTTAACCTTTTCAAATCCAGAATTAAAAAAAAAAAAAAAAGCTCAGGTAATAGCATATTTTCTGGACTTTGGCCTGCCAAAGCATGCAGACCACACTGGGGACTCACACACCATTTGCCTGAGTGAGCTGTAACAGTGGGGACAGAGCACTGAACATAAAATTAACAAATCATTGCAGTCTGACAGGCCTTAAGTTTACTTTTGCTGCAGAGCATGGCCAGTATTAAAAAAGAGGGCACCATAAGCAACAACCTTCCTGGATACCCTCATGCCTTGTTTTCCCACTAGTGACCTCGTAAAGCAATTGGATATCCTCCTAAAATGCATGCAAGGAGTTCTGAGCTCAGTGTGAGAATACTGAGTGAAATCAAATGGCCCTTAATTCTGTCAAGCAGCTCAGACTAGGCAATTAGTTCCTTCCTGGCCCAAGAATTCATGAGTTTTGTACCAATAGTGGCTGGCACCAGGAACTTTAAGCTGGGAGAAAGTCTTTGTCACAGGGGATTTCTCCCCTGGTTTACTACCATGATCCAGTCCTTTATGGGGGAGCAGAGAGAATTTGCCTTTTAGAGGTTGTCAGAAGTTACCTCTTTGTAACAAATGCAGAACTGGGAGAGGATGAGAGAACTGGGAGAGAGACGTCAGACTCCAGCAACAACAAGAAATGTCTCTTTGAAGCTGTATCCTTTAAAATGCATACAGATTTAACTATACTACTCAGATACAGGTTCTCAAACATGTGGGATTAAGGAGATGTGATCCAAGCAGAGGATCATAGTGATGCTGTCTATGTTGGACAAGGGAGAAGTTTTTCTGCCTGAGTGTCCTCTCTACCAGCAGGGAGTGATAAGGCAGGCTCAAGCAACCTGAGTTGGAACTGCAGTATAGAAACCATCCTGATCCGTCCCTGAAACAGTGTCTCTCTTGCTCTTTCCTTAGGCCCCTGGGTATTTCTGATGCCATCGGTGGAGAAGACTGATGTAGGTATATACACTTGCTTCACTTTAGGAGGATCTTAGGAGGACTGACCAAGTCTGTCTGGGTTCAAATGGCAAGTTTATAGCTGAGATCTCAAGCTCAGATATGGCTGATGTTATCCCCAGTGAAGGCAAATAGTCACCTTCAAGGTGCAAGACCTCTCCTAGCACAGGGGTCCAAAAGCAGTCAGATGAGATAGATGCTAAATGCGCCCATTTCTCCCCACAGACAGTAAAGGGAGCTGAGAGTGGGATGTTCAGGAGGAGATGACTGCTCTGTTGGCACGCCAAGCTAGGTGAGACAAATCCCTGGCCCTTCTAGCCCAATTAGCACCATCCCTCCAGGTCAGCTTCACTGATGGAAATCTGTGATGGTCCCCCCTTGTCAGCACGCCACAGAGGTGGGTGAGAGCATTGGCCACTTCCTAACAAAGAGGAAACCTCTGCAAGGTGCGCAAGGTGCAAGGTGCGCATGAGTATATGTGCGTGTGCGTGTGCAGTAATAAGATCCCATATATTGGGTTTATACTGAGTGCCTAATTAGGTGCACATGCTCCTGGAGGATCAGGTGTACTAGCTAGGTCAAGACCCTCAGCTCCAGCTCAAAGGAGGAGGGTAGGTGACTCCAAGGATAGATTGAAAGAGCTGAGATGTGATATGATATGATATGATGAGTGACTAGCAGCCAGTGGCCAAAGCACATCCAAGAGTCTTTCCCACTTTTTAGTGGAAAGGAGGCAGTCAGGCTCTAGCCTCTCATCCAGGCAGAGAGTAAAATCCTGAACCATGTTTCTTTTCCAGGACAGTCACAGCTGTGGCCTGAGTAATTCATCGTTCACTGTCCTCACATGGACACCTTGTAAGTGCATCCTACCAAAGACAAAGCTATTCAGGCTAGTCAAATCAAGGAAATAATCATTTCTTGTAAAATTACTGCAAGCTGATTTTCTCATTAAAATTTCATTAATGTCTTTTTTTTTTTTTTTTCCCCTGACTGTGCTAAATCCCATACTTTTAAAAGCACAGCGTTCCATTATATTTCCATTAACACTAGCCACCATATTAATAGCTTGAAAACACAGATTGGTACATTTATGCTGCTAATGAGCACCA